>NC_051157.2:216329908-216543290 GCF_013339745.2 Dermacentor silvarum
ACAGTGGCTGTGCGAGGAATGTCCCCCAGCCCCCATGGTGGAAACTGAAAGGTGGTGCAACCTCACCTACCTTTGAAGGTGAGGTTGCATCCCGGCAAAAAACTGAATACTCTACACAGACGACGGCGCATAACGACGCCGTACTCTGTACAGCCACGTCAACGACGACACGACGCAAGCGCAAGGACACCAGGCCTCCGATTGAAATGACAGCGACGAGCCCCTGCAACCGCAGTCACAATGACCGACCAAGCCATGACTCCACGCCGAGAGTTACGTGCAACGCGAGAGCAAGAACTTCTGACCTGGAGGTAACTATCGAAGGCCGCAAAGTTACTGCTCTAGTTGACACGGGAGCGGACTATTCCGTGTTAAGTGGACCCTTCGCCGCGTGCTCAGAAACGTGACCACGGCTTGGGGTGGCCCGCCGATATCTACAGTAGGAAGCCACCTCATCAAACCGTCAGGACGGTGTACTGCAAGAGTGACAGTCAACGGCACACATATCCCGCAGTTTTCATCATACTACAGCAATGGTCCCGTGACGTCATTCTAGGAAGGGATTTCTTGACACAACACCGAGCGGTCATCGAATATTTGACGGTATGCATTCGCTTGCGAGTTTTAAAAGAAACCTAGAATCATTATATGTTTAAATTGAATGTTTTGCGGCATTGTACTGCGCTGTTTGTGCAGCTGTTTTGTTTATGCTATTGTGTGCTGTTTATACATTTTTGCTTTCAGTTTGCATTGTTTTGCTTGTATTACGCTGTTTGTATATTAGCTCTTAGAGTTGTGAATTATCCCACCCTGTAACAGCCCGAAAGGGCTCACAGTATTGAAAATTAAAAAAAAAATAAAGTCCATCACGCTTTCGACGGACGACGCCATACCTTCGAAGATAACTCTAGAGCACCACGCGGGCTTGAGTGTGCTCGATGAAGAAGTAAGCATCCCACCCCGGTCCAGAATCATCGTCCCAGCGTGCACAAGAAATGTCGAGAACACCGAAGTAATAATCGAGGAAAATACGCAGTTGCTCTTAGACAGAGTATTTGGCGTCGCAATCGCCATCGCTCATTTCCGACATGGAAAAACTGAGATACTGGTGACGAACTTCAGCGAACAATGGCGACACCTCAACAGATGAGCCGACGATTGCCTTCTTGGACGATGTAGTTTCTAGGCACCTTTGCCTTCTCCGACGGACCTGCAGATGACTCCCTGCAAGTCCTCACGCCCACCTTCGACATTAACCCAGCATTGCCCCGGAACCAGCAAGACAAAATCAGCAGTCTTCTTCGAGGTTACAGCGAGTGTTTCTCGTCGTCATCAAAAGTGCAACAAACGCCGATCGTAAAACATCGCATTCTAACCGACGAACACACCCGACCTCTCCGCCAAAGCCCCTACCGTGTGTCGCCGCGAGAACGGCAAGCCATCCGGGACCAAATGAAAGAAATGCTTTGCGACGCCGTCATCGAGCCGTCGAAGAGCTCCTGGGCGACACCGGTTTTTCTGGTGAGAAAGAAAGACGGTGCTCTTCGATTCTGCATTGATTACCGGCGACTGAACCAAGTAAAAAATAAAGACGTCTACCCCTTCCCAAAGATCGACGATACACTCGACCGACACTACCACACCAAGTACTTATCGCGTCTCGGCGGTGGATCTTAAGACTGGGTACTGACAGATTCAGGTTGACGAAAGAGATAGAAAAGACGGCCTTCATCACGCCGGATCGCCTATACGAGTTCAAGGTCATGCCATTTGGGCTTTTTTCTGCACCAGGATACAGTGTTGCACTATATCCATTGCAGTGTTTCTGCAATGGATACAGTGTTGGCAAGCCTCAAGTGGCAAACATGAACACCAGCAAAGGCTGAAGGCAATTTTGGACGCAATCAAGTCTTCCGGACTTACCCTGAAGCCTGAGAAGTGCCAGTTCGCCTACCACGAGGTGCTATTTCTCGACCACATCACCAGCAAGAACGGCGTGTGTCCCGACCCGCAGAAGATCGCCGCTATTGCCCAGTTCCCATAGCCTCACGACAAGAAAGCCGTTCGCATATTTCTGGGATTATGTGCGTATTACAGACGCTTTGTCGATAATTTTTCACGCATTGCTGAACCTCTGACCCAGCTCACAAAGGGAGACGTACTATTCAAATCGGAGTCGACGCAAGCAGAAGCCTTCAAGGAACTTCAGTGCCGTTTACAGTCACCTACGGTGCTTGGATACTTTCACAAAAACGCCGAAACAGAAATTCACACCGACGCAAGCAGGGTGGGCTTAGGTGCCATGCTCGTGCATAAAAACGACGGACTGGAAAAAGTAATAGCGTGGGCAAACCATTCCTTGTGAAAAGCCGAAGCAAACTATTCGACGACTGAAGGAGTGCCTCGCCATCGTCTGGGCTACATCGAAGTTCTGCCCATACCTGTATGGACAGTCGTTCAAGGTTGTCAATGATCACCACGCACTGTGCTGGCTCGTTAAATTGAAGGACCCGTCCGGCCGTCTCGCTCGATGGAGCCTGCGTCTCGAGGGGTTCGACGTCAGCGTAGTCTACAGGAACCAGGCGGAAGCACTCCGATGCTGACTGCCTGTCACGAGCCCCTGTTGACGTGCCACCGTCGATGATGATGATGACGCCTTCCTCGGACCGGCGCTAAGTGCCAGCGACTGCGCACGACATCAGCGCTCGGATCATGGCCTTCAGCGCCTACTCGATTACCATGAAGACATGATTTATTCTCCTCCTGCAGCGTTCAAGCGTCGGTTATCATCCTCCTGTCCGCAACACGGAATCGTCGTGAAGGAGAACTTTGCACCCACCAAGGCCGCTTACCTTCTTGTCGTTCCAAACAGCCTTCGAGAAGAAATTCTACAGGCTTCGCACGACGAACCGGCGGCTGGCCACCTCGGTTTTACTCGTACTCTCGCAGAATCCAAGACAGGTATTACAGGCCTCGTCTATCCGCCGTTGTCGCACACTAAGCTAAGGGTTGTCGTGGAAACGTGAACGCCGGAAGACGCCGCCAAAAAGGCCTGCAGGATTCCTGCAGCCAATTCACCCGCCGTCGAGACCTTTCCGAGAGATCGGTTTGGACCTACTTGGCCCGTTCACAACGTCTACGTCAAGTAACAAGTGCATTATTTATAGTGGCGACTGATTATCCCACCCGATACGCCGAAGCAAAGGACTTACCGAACGGCACAGCGGCAGAAGTCGCCAAATTCTTCGTCGAATCCATTCTCTTGCGATACGGCGCTACCGAGGTGCCCATAACGGACAGGGGAACAGCATTCACGGCGGAGCTAACTCAGACCATCCTGCACTAGTCATACAAGCCACCGGAGAAGAACTGCGTACCATCCGCATACAAACGGACTCACGGAACACCTCAGCAAGACCATCACCGACATGCTTGTAATCTACACAGACAAAGAGCACAAGACCTGGGACGTTATTCTGCCTTACATGGCCTTCGCCTAAAACACTGCAGTATAAGGAGTCTACCCAGATGATATCGTTCAGACTCGCCCACGGAAGGGAGGCCACGACCACGCTCGACGCCATGCTGCTTAACGTCACCGACGAAAACAAGCTCGACGTCAGTGCGTACCTGCAACGCGCAGAAGAAGCCAGGTGACTTGTCCGGCTACGGATCAAAGATCACCAGCCCACCGACGCCAGACA
Source organism: Dermacentor silvarum (assembly GCF_013339745.2). Taxonomy (NCBI): domain Eukaryota; kingdom Metazoa; phylum Arthropoda; class Arachnida; order Ixodida; family Ixodidae; genus Dermacentor; species Dermacentor silvarum. The sequence goes on from NC_051157.2 coordinate 216,333,613, forward strand.
CCACAACCTATGAAGACGCGACGCGGACTACAAATGGGTTTTGACGTCTATTCGCCGCCGCGGACTCAGTGAAAAAAAAAACTGTCAGCCCTTCCACTGGGGTGGATATGGAAGACCAGCGAAGCTGTACTATGATGGGAATTATGTATTTCCAATTATGGCTATTAAGATGTAATGGTGACCGCACACAACCGCTGTCAAAACGCTGGTGTGAGCAAGCGCGCCAGCAGCCGCGAGCGAAGGTTCATGTGGTCTTTCGCTTCAACGGAAACTGAGCGGCGAAAGCAGAGCGCATACAAAGGTAGGAGCCGTGTTGCAGATCGCTTTCAAGATACGGTGTGCGCGACCGCCCGGCGCCGCGCAAAGTACAAGTTGCTCGCAGAGCAGTAGCCGCAACCCCTCTCTCCCGCGCTGCCTTCCCACTGTCCTCCTTTCAAGATACGCATTTGGTGCCACGGCTAAACGTCGCCTCCCCTCCCTCCCTCCCTCCCTCCCTTCCTCCCTCCTGTCCCCCCACGGCCTTTCGCGCGACCGAGGAAGTTGCATTTGCTCTCCGCCGTGCGTTCGCTCCCCGTGAAAGCGCGCGTCCCTCGCGTGCTTTCACTCGCACATACAGCATACGGCCAATGAAGAGTTTTTTTTTCTACATCCGGACATGACCATCGAAGACTGAGCCCTTAACAGCTTCGCTGCAAAAATTATAAACTTGGCGGTAATGCAGTCCCACGCAACGTGAAAGCTGGGGAAGTGCGGAGCAGTGATTGGCCAGTGTTTCCCTTGTGTTTTCCCGGTGTTTACCTTGTTTTATCCTGTGTTTACCTTGTGTTTAGCTTATCATCTCACGATGTTGGGATTAGCTTGCCTGCGCTGGCGAGCAACTTCAGATTCTAGAGCGCGCACCGCTTGATCAGCCCTGCGTCGGCGCTGTCTTTCACGGGCGAGCGCCCGCTGTCGCTCCAAGCGTGCTTGCTGCTCGGCATCCATGGCAGGAAATGGCGTCCAGGAGCGCGGGAACGGCTCTCTTTCAGCGCGCCCTAGGAGCAGTAGCCCCTCCCCTGTCGAGGAAAAGGGGGTAAGCGAAGCTTGTGTGTTTCTTCGGTGTTCTTCCGAATGAATTGCACTGACGAGTACCACGTTGTGATCGAACCATAACCGATCATACGCATTGCTGCTGGCTCTGAAGTTCGGGTTGAGAAACTCGCGTTGAAATCTGGTCTTCACACCAGGGAAGTTGGCGCTAGCGTTCCCGTGTGCTTGAGTTGTAGTGCCCGTTAAAGAACGCCAGGTGGTCAAAATTAATCCGGAGCCCTCCACTACGGCGTGCCTCATAATCAGAACGGGTTTTGGCACGTAAAACCCCAGAAAGAAGAAAGAAGAAGAATGCTGAGGCGTGCACCGCCTCAGCAACGCTAGCGTTCCTGGAGGGCTGTACGCTGACGTTTGGCCTCAACAATATTACGCTCCCTCAACTCTGGGTCCGTGGCTCTTCGCTGACGTTTTGCATGGGCTTCGGAAGCCTTCACGCTAGAATCAGCACGTCGACCACGAGCCTTTTCCCGAGCGCATTCATTCGGGATGGAATATATCCATGAAATTTCTTCAAGAGCGAGAGAAATAACTTTATTTTGCCCAAAATGTGATTAGAAGATGGGGTAATGACTAGAAGCCTCCCCCATCCCCCCTTTAGATGGCGGCCGGCAGTCCCCTGAGCCGCGGCGGCGTCTTCAACCATTTGGACTACTCTTGCTTGAACATCCGGGTCCGAGCTGAGCAGCACGGTCTCCCAGTGCTCCTCATTTCTTATTATTAAGCTTGGTGGTTGTGGTTTTGAACAGTTATTGTTATGATATTGTTTCTTTGGACATGCCCAGGTTATGTGTTGAAGACCTTCTCGGTTGTCACAATGCTTACATATGTCTGTGTGTACGTCTGGGTGATAGCGACTGAAGGCAATGGGGTTGGGGAATGTGTTGGTTTGTATTAGCCGCCAAGCCACCGATTGCCACTTGTTTAATGAGCAATGTACTGCCGGATATCTAGCCCTGGCTAGTCTGTAATGATCAAAAGTTTATCTAAAGGAAACCAACCTATCTCTGCCCAACCGGCGGATTGCGAATGCGTCCGTGTTGTTGACGTCGTCTCAGTCTGCGAAACCTCGAGCCGCGTCATGCGCATTCACGTTGCCTGGCAGGCCAGAGTGGGCTGGTGCCCAGATGATTTGCATTCCCCTAACTCGGTCTCCGTGGAAACCAGCTTGGAGGATTCTTGCGCCTTTGCGAGATGCGTCCTTTAGCGTAATTTAAAATGACGGTCTCGAAATCACTTATTAAAATTTTATATTTGGGAGAAGATATCATTGCTAGTGCAATGGCGACCTCTTCTCTTACCTCTGGCATTGTTGTTAGCACTGTGCCTGACGCAATTGCATGTCCTTGATTATTGACTACTGCCACTGCCATGGCATCTTGATGTTCGTAGTTGGCTGCGTCTACACAGATCACATCTTTAGAATTTTCAAACCTTCTTCCTAATGCTTTGGCTCTTTCTTTTCTTCGTTCTTCGTTGTGCGAAGAACGCATGTGTTTGGGTAACGGAGGGATATATAGGTGTCTCCTAATGTCCGCTGGTATATCTGTTTCATGTCAGTTCTGGGTTCATAGTTGATGCACACTGATTCCAGAATATGCCTTCCGTTTTGACTTTTGGAGAGCCTCTCCATCTGGGCAGTTCTGTGAGCTTCTATCAATTCTTCCATGGTGTTATGGAGCCCCCGTGCCTCGAAACGTTCATTCGAAGTGGAGACCGGGATCCCCAGAGCTTGCTTGTAGGTTTTCTTTATCATGACGTTGATTCGTTTCTTTTCTTCAGTTTTAAGGTCTAAGAATGGCGCTACGTAGACGATCCGGCTGAGAACGAAGGTTTTAATTAGTCTGATCAAGCTATTTTCTTTCATACCGTGGTGCTTGTTTCCTATGCGCGAAATAAACCGCGTTGTCTGATATGTAGTGCTTTCTAACTGTCTGATGGTTTCAATATTGTAGCCGTTGTTCTGAATCCGCATACCGAGGATCTTTATGCTTGTAACCAGCGGTATGGGTTGTCCTTGGTTTGCGAAGAGCTGTTTACTGGAGACTTCAGTTTTCTTTTTCCCTCTTGACGTTGGCTGGTATCGCAGGAGCACGGATTTCGGCGGGGAGCATCCCAGACCTCTTGACCCAACGTATGCTTCTACCGCATCAATCGCCTTTTGCAGTGTGTCCTGAATATGACCATCACTGCCTACCGCTATCCATAGCGTAATATCATCGGCGTATAGGCTATGATTTAGATTTTCAATGTTAATAAGTAATTCTGGGAGGCCTATCATGGCGACATTGAAGAGAAAAGGCGAGAGGACATAGCCTTGCGGCGTACCTCTGCTCCCCATTTCTAGTTTGTCCGACGCCACTTCTCCTATTGTCAAGATTGCTCTTCTGTCATATAGAAAGTCTTTGATATAATCGTACGTCTTACGCCCAACTCCTAATTTTTCCAGGTTTTCCAATATTGCTTCATGTTTCACATTGTCAAAGGCCTTGGTTAGGTCTAGTCCCAGTATGGTCCTGGTATCCATCCGGGAGCAGCCGTTTCCGTCTATTATTTGGTGCTTAATTCTATGCATTATATCTTGCGTCGATAACTTCGGGCGGAAGCCTACCATTGTGTGTGGAAAGGCTTCTCTGTTCTCCATGTATCTGTTTAATCTGTCGAGGACCACGTGTTCCATCAATTTCCCAATGCATGAGGTCAGCGAGATTGGTCTGAGGTTTTCAAGCTGTAATTTTTTGCCTGGCTTCGGGATCATTACGATTTTTGCTTTTTTCCACTGTTTTGGGATTTTTCCTCTTTCCCAGCAGATGGTAATGTATTTTGTGAGAGCTTCAATAGACTGATCATCTACGTTACGAATCATCTTGTTGGTAACTCCGTCTGGGCCCGGAGCAGATTTTGTGCGGAGGTTTTGAATAGCCCCTCGTACCTCTGGCAGTGTAAACGGACGATCGAGTGCTTCGTTGTATGCCCCCGCGTATGCTTTGAGATTTTCTTTGGGATTGGATCCTATGTACTTGTATTGGATTTCTTTAATTAACTCCTTGTCTGTACCAGGGTAATTATGTATTATCTTGCTTAGGTTTTTGCGTCGTCTTTCTCTTATCTGGATCAATTAGATGTCTAAGAATTATTCCATGTTTTGGCGAGACCAATCTGTATATTCATTTCTTCGGACGTGCTGTACCAGTTTTGCTCTGGTTAGTTGGTCCGCGTAATTTTCTGTGTCCTGATTTAGCCTTGTAATGCGTCGTCGTAGGTTACAATTTAGCTTTTGTTTGCTGAATCGTCTTTGCAGGTCTTGTTTCGCTTCCCACATGTGTAGTTGCTTGTCGTCGGCTTGCTTTATTTCTGCTTCCTCTGGTATTGTCTTAGTTGCCTGGTCAACACATTTGTGCAGCTGTTCAACCCAGGATTCAATATCTTCAATGTCTTTTGGGTTGCTGCTAAAAAATTATGTCCGTTACAATAAATGGCTCATACCCCCGTAACAGCACTTAGTTATTTCATTTCAATAGCAATTATATGCACACTCAAAGCGGATTTCTGCCGTCGGCGTCGCCGTCGTCACCGCCGCCGTCGCCGTAAGGTTCCGTATAAAGTACACGGGCGATAAGATCGTCGGCGCGCGCCATATACTGTATGTGCGAGTGACAGCGCACGAGGGACGCGTGTTTTCACGGAGAGCGAACACACAGCGGAGAGCAAACGCGACGTCTTCGTCGTGCTAAAGGCCGTGGGGGGGATAGGAGGGAGGGAGGGCAGGCGACGTTTAGTTGCGGCACCAAACGAGTATCTTGGGACCAGACGCAAGGGGAACTGGCGACGCAATCTCCCACGCGAAAGGAGTAAAGCGGGAAGGCAGAGTGGGAGGGAAGGAGTGTGGCTTCTACTCTGCCAGAAACTGCGTACTTCTACTTTGCACGGCTGCTGGCTATCGCAAAGCACCGTATCTTGAAAGCGATCTCCACACGGTTCGTACCTTTGTATGCGCTGTGCTTTCGCCGCTTAGTTTTCGTTGAAGCGATAGACCGCACGAACCTTTCCTCGCTGCTGCTGCAGCCGCGCTTGCTCACGCCAGGGTTTTGACAGCAGTTGTGTGCGGTCATTGAGTGTGATCTATTCATGTTTGCGTGTGCGCGCTGACAGTATCCTTGTTAATTCAGTTAGTAAGCGAATGTGTCCAAGTTTATACAGCCGATAAAGCTACTATCCTTACTCCGTATTGCTCGTTACTAATTTGCTATCGCAATTGATGCTTCGCCTTTCTGGCGAAACTGTCTTTTTTTGGTTCGCACTTTTAATATTTCAATCTGGGAACATTTAACATAAAAGGCATGTCATTGTCGTATGTCAGGAGCTTCCTTGGACGACGTGTTCTGAGTGATCTTCGAAGTGGCGGTGTGTCGGAAGCGCTTTCTGTCATGATGATTGGATCGGCTCGGTCCGTAACAGTAGGAGACGACCCAGGACTGTCGTGGTTATCCAGGTCTGGTGTTCTAAGCGCTTCCGGAATAACAGTAGCACCATTCGAGGATAGCTGTGCGTCTTTCCTTATCCTCCCGTCATCGGATAGGTTGGTCATGATGAAGGGTTCGGTCGTGGGCCGTAAATGCTGTCTATTTCGCCTATATTGCTCACCGTCTTCAGTGAGCACTCTGTAGGAACGTGGTGCAACTTGGTCGTGCACTCTTGCTATTGGTGGCCATACCCTGTCGCCTTGAAGACGAATGATGCCACCTGACTGAAGGCTTGGAAGCCTTACTTTTGCTTGTGTACGTTGAGGTCGCTTGGTAACTTTTCGGCTGCGAAGTGGGTTAAAGTCGGGAAGACCAGACCTGAGACGGCGGTTCATTAGCAGTTCACCTAGCGAACCACCGCATTCAAGAGATGTGATAGTTCAGAAGGCCTTGATAGAAGTCACCTGCTGAATGGTGGGTCTTCTTTAAGATATGTTTTACCACTTGCACGCCTTTTTCCACGAGTCCGTTTGAACGTGGAAACCGAGGACTCGACGTGATATGCTTAAAGTCATAGGAAGCTGCGAAGCGGGCGAACTCTCTTGATGTTCACTTCGGTGCATTGTCACTGAGAACGTGCAGTGGCACTCCGTGCCTGGCAAAAATGGACGACACTTTGCATATAACTTGTGATGAAGTACCTTTCAACCTCAAGAGAATTAGAGTAGGCGTCGTAGACCCCCAGGTAGGTTTTACCTGCGTATTGACACATGTCTGCTTCAACCCTTATCCATGGGGAACGTGGCGTTTCTCTCATCCGGAGCGGTTCGTTAGGTGGGGCATATGCATTGATCTTGCACGTGTCACAGCTGTTGACCATGTTTTTTATGTCTTCAGTCATTCCAGGCCAGAACATCAAAAGCCTAGCCTTTGCGAACGATTTGTTTTTACCCAAGTGGCCTGCATGTAGCCTATTAAACATTTCGGGTCGTAATGAGCTTGGTACGACCACTTTCGCTCCCTTGAACAACAACTTTCCTATAACCGACCGTTCCGAGCCGTACGCTTTGTAATGACCCTAAGCGATTGCTCACCTTGAATTGCTTTAATAACATCTGAGAGAATTGGATCTCTTGCTGTCTCGTCCACCAGTCTCGCGCTGGTTTTCTCACTGACCAGGCTGGACCAGACCGATATTGCATGAACATCTACATCGCTATCCTCATCCTCTCTCATGCTTTTCTCATCCTCTCTCATCGCTATCCTCATCCTCTCATGCTCTCTCAGTTTGGAGATATGCGCCATCAAACTCGCCGTAAAAATGATCTGTTGTTCCGCTTACTTCTTTTACCAAAATGCTGTTGTATACATTGAAGCCTGAAAGTAACGAGAACTCCCAGATATTTCGTCCCACACTTTGGGAAATAATATCTCGAAACTGCTGTCATCCTGGAAATTCATTTCAAGTGGATGCGTCTTGCAAACTCACCGGATGTTATTCGTAAATTGCAATATATGTCGTAAAATATTTAACTAAGAAGTACATTAGTCAATTTTTGTTAGTTAGTTAGATATGTGTTTCGATTTCCAGGCTACTAATCCCCGCCTCTTCGAATAACCCAGCTCAACGATAAGAATTATGCTACCTGCCGCAGGCAATTTTTTAAAATTCCGTAAAACTTAAAAATGAACACCCTCTATATTAACGTACTCCTATACAGATGGTTCTATTATCGCGGAATATAGCTGTGTAGATCGACAAGTCACTTCTCTTGATCACCGAGCATGCGAGTGAATATTCAACTACGGCTTGTTGATTTACTTGATCACGTTTTTTTTTAGTATCTGCCAAGTTAAAAGTGAGCGTACAATTGACTACGTGATGGAATATGACAGTGTCACACAGCGCCCATGTTTGTTGATTCTTTGTTACGTCGTTCTTCCATTGATGAAAAAATCCGTCAAAGCAGTGCCCCCGGGCCCGACCAGGATACTTACAAACTCTTAGCTAACCTCGAAGATGAGGCCCCAGAGACGCTTCCAGACCACTTCAATGACTTTTGGACATCACGCAAGCTATTGCAAGAATGAAAAAACACAGCATATCCACGAAGTGAATGATGATGAGTGGGCGAAGCACCGGGGGATCATTCGGGTAAACCACAGCTACGGACGAGAGATAAATAGCGCGCGTCGGGAACGAGAGAGAAAATTACACCATCTTCCCGTAGGGGAACCCTAAGTAGTATGCGAAGCAGCCATGGGGTTGACTCAAGGTAGTTTTATGAGCTGTATAAACTTGGACATGCAGCAGCACCAGCAACGCGCAGAACTGTTGTCGACGCCGTCGGCGTTTTGCCCGCGTTCGCACCGAACGCGCGCAAAGTGGAACAGGAACCGGAACCGGAAGTGGAACCGGAAGCGCACCCGGAACGCCATCTAGTGAACACTTCATAAAACTACAGGTGGCTACGGACACACAACGCCATCTATTGAGCAATTCATAAAGTAGAGGTGGCTACATACTACTACTACTACTACTACTACTACTACTACTACTACTACTACTACTACTACTACTACAACTACTACAGAGGAGGGAACGACCCACACCCTAAGGAGCTTCGCCCCTATAACACCCGAAGTACGCTTTATCCCCAAACCGGGCAAGTCCCCGCACATTGACAACCTGCGGCCTTTATCCCTCACATCATGCATAGGCATGGTCATGGAAAGGATAGAACTCAAATGCCTCCAACAACACCTGGCGAAACCCTGCAAATGTCAGACAGCATGTTTGGCTTTATACGACATCCTGGGACCCAGGACTTGCTAATTCAATTGAAGGAGGAGATCGTCGTCCCTGCCACATGCCACTCACTACGGGCCATTCTCGCGCTAGATCTGAAGGGGGCATTTGACAACGTGGCACACGAGGCCATCCTTCAGAATCTCAACACAGGCTGCGGGTAGAGAACATGCAATTACGTCGTTGATTTTCTATCTCACTGCACAGCAACACTCAAGATCGGGCATACAGCATCTGACCCGATCACATTCGGAAGCAGAGACACTCCCCTAGGCTCAGTTCTCTCCGCACTTCTCTTTAACATCGCGCTCCTACGCCATGCACTATACACAGATGATGTTACCATATGGTTGGGCACCGACTCGCTCGGGGGCCTGCAAGACACCCTGCAATTGGCAGCGGACTCGGTGAACAAATATGCAAAGGACAGCGGACTTGTCCGCTCGCCTCAGATGTCAGAGCTTCTTGTGGTCCAGCGGCGTTGCACCAAGGATGAAGATAGCATACTGGTCATCCTAGAGGGACAGGTTATAAAGCCGTGCAAAACCCTCAGAATACTGGGACTCCTGATACAAGCTAATGCAAAATGCGACCAGATGCTCCAACGCCTCTCCAGGACGACGCAGCAGGTCTCCCATAGTTCATAGAATAACAAACAGACACCGAGGCATGAAAGAGAAGGGCACCATCCACCTTGTTCGAAGCTTCATCCTCTCTAGGTTGATGTATGCAGCACCGTACGTGGTGCTGACTAAAGCGGACAAAAACAAAACAAACTCATTCAAAAAGCCACAAAGCAAGCCATTGGTCTCCTTATGAGCACGTCCACAGACAGATAACTGCGTTCTCCATAACACAGTTGAAGAACTAATAGAGGGCCTCCTCTCCAGTCAGAAAATGCGCCTCGCTATGACGCAAACAGGACAGAAAGTTCTTAAGCAAATCAAGTGGAACTCCCCTACAGATGCTAAACCACCCAGACGACTTCAAGAATATCGGTGACTTCACGTCATGATCCATCCCTTACCGAAAAATATGTACACTGCCCACCACAAACGGCGGCACGAAGCAAGAACCAAGGCCCTCGGCAGGACTTACGGGTCCCTCCAGGAGATGGTGTACACAGATGCAGCCGCATACCGTGGCAGAAGAGCCAAAGCCGTCGTGGTGACGATAAAGATGGGTCTCCTCGTCAACGCCACCATGCCAGATGCAACAACACAGGAAGCAGAGGAACTAGCCGTTGCATTAGCCCTTACACAAACTACAGCAACAGCTATTATAACTGATTCTCAAGAAGGGTGCAGGAGCTTTACGTCGGGCTGGGTGGCACGAACAACTCAATGCACACTAACAGCCAATTGCAAGCTGCCAGAAAGAAATGTTGAAGTAGTGTGGACACCCGCTTACGCCTTCTTGGAGGGCAATGAACGTGCCCAGTCCAAGGCCCGAGAACTTATCGACCAGGCCCCGGAGGGCACAGAAGAGCTCACTAGACAAACAACATACCTAGAAATCCCTCAACACTACAGACTCAACCACCGAAAACACCCACCACCGCATCCCCAGCTCATCAAGACGCAAGGGACAACACTCAGATTGTGGCAAACCAACACGTTCCCGCAGCCAAAGAGACTTCATCTCATATTAGCTACTCAATATGACGAACAATGTAGGTACTGCGAACAGCTATGAACACTCCGGCACATTGTCATAAACGACAAAAAACCCAGACTTGCCTCCTGTAACCACTACCCCCCCCCCCCCCAGGAGCAATGGCAGATCCCGCCTCTCGGACCAGATCAAGTTGGTGAAGAGGGCGGTCGCAGCTAAAATGGCGCATGGGTTCCCGTGAAGAGCGAACCACTCCGCCAACCTTATGCTCATTAAAGATGTTTTTGTCTCTCTCATTGTTTTGAAGTGCGCTGCCATATTCCATCATGACTAACGGACTACCCCACCAGTCCGACTGAAGCAATTGATCACAATCGATTATGACAGACTTAAAAGTGATATGTATCTGCCATAGTTAGCTTATGCAGAGATGCTTATCAGATATGTTTTCAAGAGCGGAATGTTTGTATAAAAACAAATATTAATTCAGATTGCTGGAAAGACACCTCATTAGGTGTGAAAACACACAATGTGTACAATTCTTGTTGGTGCTAAAAACGGCTCTGCAAATAGAACTAGTATTACCTCATTCATGCCTTAAGAGATGACACAGGTTTACGGGGGCTCACAAGGCAGCAATGCCCATGCAAGAAGACCTGAGTGGGCAATCTGCTGCCCCTTCACTACTTAGTCATACCTCATTCTGCATTTAAACAATGTGTAGCCTGTTGTCAAAGTGCATACAGGCATGCTTCCTCTTTCAGCAATGGCGACTATCAAGGATGATCGCCTTGAGACTGTTTTCTGCTGTCAACATCATCCATGCGCGCGTTCTGTTTTCATTCTTTTCCCTCGATTAAAAATAATCTTGCACAGGATGCATGAAGTCAGTGAGATATAGCAAACTACTCAAGTTGTTTGATTGATTTGGGCATGGGCCAAATGTCATTCATGTAGTGACAACCTAGCTAGCTAATGCACAGCCAAATTTAAAGAAAGCGATAACTGTATAGACTAACATGAACAGGTGCACAGTACCGGTATTTCATCTCAAAGCAAACCAATATTTTCAAGTTACTAAGCTTCGCAATGAGTGCAGTGATCTCGCTTGCGAATTGATCGACGTAGTAATTGGTTTTACATTTGCCTTTCTTAATCAGTATCTGCTTGCATAGGTCCATGACAATGAAATAAAATGCTGGCTCATATGGTGCGCAAGACACAAGCAGCACAGAACATTTGCCATTCCTGTTGTCACACCAATTCCAACATGCTGCAGCTTGTAGGTAAAGAATGCATGTTCATTCTATCAGTGCAGCTCGCACCAACATCTAATGAAAGAGCAGATTGTCTGCATTATAGACAATAGTTCATTAGCACCATGTGCAGGGCTGCACAAGTAACGGAATGTTTGTTCACGTTTTTTTTATTTTCATAACCAAGAGATAGTTTCTTTGGTGGAGCGTTGTTACGAATGCATAGTATGTTCTGTGCGAATCTGCAATGTGGACGTGTTCTATCATCATCCGGTCACTCCATAAGTAGTCAAACAAATGCAGACATCCACATGAGCACTGTGGTGGTGGTGGTGGTAACATTTATTTAGGTCCTGAAGAATCACTGTGAAACAGAAATTTGTAGTTAAGAAGCCACAGTGACTCAGCCTCTGTGCTCAACATAAAATTTTTACATGAGAGTCCTCATTTTGCTTGCAGTTGCACAAACCTTATTGCAGCATTCTTTGTGGAGTAAATTAACCTCACAAATCACAGCTACTTGTTAACTCTATCAACATGTATCAGCCCCCAGGCTCTCCTGTACGCAGGGTACAATAGCATGGCTAAGCACAATCACCTCGTCCCCTTCCTTTGAAATGAAGGTGGTGTATGTTGGTACCAAAATGTGCTTGAAAGCGTAACAATTTACCATTATTTAAGCCGCTGAAAAGTAATGATGGATGTTCAGCCTTGCTGGTGTGGCATTTTATAGATTGTAACCCGCCATAATATTTTAACCAAGCAAAGAACAAATTATATGGTCACGCCATACCATCAGTACGACTGAGGTGTTGTTTCCCCAAGGAGTCTCACTGCCACCTTCCCCATTTTGTAAATACTTTGGGAATACAAACTAGCACATGGTATGTAGTCACATTATATGCTGTTTGTATGCTTGATGAAGTGCACCAAGCATTTTGTCACCCTTAAAACCTGGGCTAAAGCTGTCTTTTTTTACAATAATTATGCAATAACCTTACTCAAGGCATTGCTGTGAGAAAAATAGCTGGCTTGACAGTAGCACAGCACGCATACCCTCATACCACATCGCAGACATGCCTCTATAGATACTATAGGCTGGCCACAATCAGCATAACTTTGAAAGCAAGCTGAACAGGGTGCGAGTTCATGTGTATCAAATAAATGTCTGTTCCATTGAGAGGTTATATATCTGTCTGTGATATAATCACCAATTCAGAATACATATGGCAGAAGAACAATACACAAGACAACACAATCAAGTTTCCTGTGAGAAGCTGCCTTTTGCCACTATTTCATGCAGCAAAACGAGACTTCATAAAGCACACTATGGCTTGGGTGCCTCTTTGTGCATTGTACAAATAGAGGTGTGTGAATGTAAGTGTTTTTAAATACGAATTGAATAAAGTAGTATCTATCAAATATTCAATAGTCATACGACGATACATGTACCTGTAGTAGTAATATTTATTTCCATATAATTAGGTGCCACACCTTAACTAGTGCGAAAAGAGAGCTAAATATTGGGGACAAAGGAAACATTTTAAATGCAAGACTACTAATTGTTATGTAAAAAAAATTGCCATAAATAGTCTATCAACAACTTTAGAGCCTGGATGCAAAGAAGCTTTCCAAGAAGGAATGCCTGCTGAATGGCTAGCTTTCAAAAACATGCAATATATTGTTCCCAAGAAAACATGAAAGTTGTAGAAAAAAATTAAAGCTGATGAAGGACCTACGTGTCGTAGACATATGTAAAACTACTCGTTGCAAGGAAAACAGCACAGATTTGTAGCATAAAAGGTTAATCTGCTAGATCAAGAGATGTGTGGTCACCTTTCGTGCGAAAAAAGCCTATGGGGAAGTTTTGTTGCCAATATGATTGAAAGAGACTTTCGTCAACGTGCTTCTCTTTGGGAGGCTACATACACATGCAAGTTCACATGCAAGTACCCGTCGCGTGTTCATTCTTAAAGAAGTTCAATTAATATAATGACACGAGAGCATCCTCTGATCAGGAAAAAATAATGGTTGTGTGGTCATATATACATACCTTTTAGAATGTCAAGGTACCCTTTTTCGTATTATGTAAGTACTCATGAAAGACAAGACTGCAAGAGAGAGCATAACACTTCTGCACAATCCATAAATGATTATGTCAATGAGATTTCTATTTAATGTGGCAAAGTATTTCACAGGGCAGATGGGATGTGACATCTATGATTCAGAGATACATCATTGTATCGGGGCACAAGTATTGTACAACTGATAATTTTGGGAATAAAGAAATAACAAGCATTGATTCTCGGTAGGTCACCATGCTACTTGCATCTTAAAAAGGACTGTCATTTATATGTCAAGCTTGCACCATCATGTTTATTTGGCGATACATGTGTACCCCATCTGTAATGAACCGTTGCTTTAAGTTATGACCACTGTCATGTCATTCCTGTACATAATTGTTGTTTTGCACAATACACCTAGAAAACTTTTGAGCGGCATTGCAGTACTTTTTCTTGTATGATGCACACCGGCTTTCTGTCACAACACCCACTTCGCATCCATGATAAATGCTGCAATCAGCAAAATAGAGTTTCAGAATAAGGTACCTAAACTTCTTTCATTCCAGCAAACCCCAACCAAGGTTTAGGTTCTTGAGGGCACAAGTTACTTGCATCCTTTGATCTAAAGCTGTTTTCTGCATGCAATGAATTTTAGGATTTCTGCTGTACACACCAATGTCCACCTGATAAAAGGAGTGGCGAGCCAAAACTTGCATTCGTGATACTAGTTACTACTGAGGCCGGGTTAACCTGTGGGCTAAGGGGGCTGCAGCTCCAGGACAGGGGGCCCTGTGAGAAAAATGTTTCCTTGAATTGAACTTTATTTCTTGCGTACAGTACAGAGTAAAACATAATGTGAACAAATACATTAGAATCCCTAGCTCAAGGCTAGTTGCAATCCATAGGAAAACTATGTAGAGGAAGCAAAGAATTAATTTAGCACAGGCACATGTACTTAAACTCAGCAACAATATGCACTTTACATTAGAAGTAGAAAACACAATACAAAAGAATCTTCAAAATGCTAACGGTATCATTGAACAGTTACAAGTAAAAGAAAATGCACCAGAAAAAAGAAAAAGGAAGCGGTGAATGTATTAATAAACATACGAAAGAAGATGAAGAAGAAAGAAGAGAAAGAAGTTTTAATTATCACTGAAAATTAGTAGCATTTCTAGCATATGTTGGCTGAACGTTCCTCTCGACTACTCCAACGCATCAAGTTCTCCGTTTACTATACACATTACAGGCCCTTGGAACCAGAAAATGTTTTAGTGCACAGCGTGTACAGCGTCCTGATTTGGCAAAGTTGGTAGCAGAGAGTGGGTAGTCGGTAACAAAGTTATTATTAGTGTAGCACTATTATTAACCATTACAAGGGTTTAAATTTTTGGTAAGGAGGTAAACGGTATAATGTGTACTTGTTGAAAGAGCGGTGTCGTGTTAGCATTGTAATGTGAGGAAGTCATAAAGTGGACAGTCTTCTTTTGAAGTTTTATAAATGGCTCAATGAATCAATGGTCCCGAGATGTAACACAGTACCACAGATGGCTGTGGAACAAGCAGAAATAAATTTCTCGAGCGGTTTTTGTATCACAACAATATCGGCACTTGAGCAGAATATAACAAGCCTTGCTAAGATTTTTGCAAAGCTTGTCGATGTGAGGTTTACATGAAACGACTCATCCAATTTGTACAACCCCTTGATGGGCCGAGCCCCTCAGCAATTTAAGAGGAGCGTTCACCAGGGCTCTGTGGAAAATTTTAGCTATACTATAAAAGTTGTAAAGTGTCTTCCAAGGAGTATTCTACCACAATTCTTTAAAACGGTATAGTAGCCGCCTAAATAGAAGCAAAGAATGTGTAATACAAGGAGGTGACCTGCTCTTCGTGTACAGAGGCATTCTTTCTTTGCTCGACCAGCACGCAAAGGACCTTTCTCTCTTGCCTACTCCCATATAGGAAACGAGGGTTCACCTCCTCCTATCTTTTTTTGTGCAAAACACCTGATGCACCTTTCTTCAATTTTTTTAATTTAGATTATGACAATGGCATAATACATCCATGTTATATTGACAAGTTCAACTGCAACTAGTTTGTTGACAAGATGGCAGATAATTAATATAAGGAGATGGATCGTTGCGAAGGTGCATGAAGCTAAATATTGTTCCCTCGTCAATTCCACGCCTTACGACTCTCATGTTGCCTAGCTTTCCGTTGTTCTTTGGTACAGGCTACATGGTGACATTCACAAAAGATTCACAGATGTTAGGCCCTTCACACATGCCCGTCTTGTACTGTGAATTACTGTGGCAGTTGCACTGGTAACAATAGTAGCCGCCCTAACCTTGATTACGCAGCAACATGGCACCACCCATGCAGCCCAGACCACCCACTTCAATCCCAATTTGCACTTTTAATAGCTTTATGCCCTGACAGCAATAAATAAATGGTAAAATTCATCACTGCCTAGTCTCATCTCATACTGAGGACAAAGCATTAAGTATTTTTTTTTTCTTATTGAGATCAGCTGTTTGTTTTGACACTGCTAGGACTACACAGGCAGTAAAAAAGGTTCGATTTTTATTAAGCAGACAGCACCACAGCAGTAGCGATGGTGATGCATTGACGATGCAGAACGCTACGAAGGTTTCATTGTTCACTGCATCATTAATTTGCTACTCCGCTCTAGTATGGTACGTGATGATAGTGGTGAGTAAACGCCAAATAGACGCTGAGCAGACGGCGCGATGCATCAGGGCGTTCGCTTTTACTAGAACTGGCTAAGGAGGCTGCATTGAACTGCTCAAATAGCGTGTCGATGAAGCGAAGCCCCGCAGTAGCATTCATGAAAATGCAGCCTATAGTTACAACATACGAATGTTTGTTGCGTCACTGCACCAACAGTGGCGGATGTATCGAAAGGATGGCAAGCAGACACTGAGCAGCTGACGCAGCGCAGATGAACACATCTTGAGGGGTATTCAACCTTCCTATTGGCTGAGAAGCCCTGCAGCTGCCCCAGGGCTGCAAGGAACTACTGAGATGGAGTATAACTGACAAAGCACATTGTTCACCATAGAAGGTTGGGCAGTGGCAGAGAAGGTGTGTTGCTGTGTCGTCACATCCGCAAAAAATAGCATGCGGCACATTTAATAATTAATATTAATTAATTAATAATAGCAACACGTGGAGCAGTGATATAACATTTAAGCTGTTCCCTGGCCTCCCCTGTTCGTAAAGAACAAAATGTGCAGAGACAACTCTGGAAATAACACGTGTACAAAACAAGGAAAGCTGGTTTGATACAATCCTATACTGAGATGCAAAGAGCACAAACGAGCAGCAGTGCTTTTGCACTGTTTACTTCAGACAACATGGATAAAAAGCACCCTAAAAAGCTTGTAGCGTGTGTCCAACTTAGCAGCTGCTTAGCTACAAGAAAGTTCGGCTAAGGAGGAGGAGGTTTCATTATTTTCCAATGTATGTGTACAAGTACGGTTTGTTTCTGCCTCCTTGAATTTTGGTTTTGGCATCATTGAATTTTGGCTCTAATGTATGCGAAGTTTATCGAATGCAAGAGAGACTTTAGCTCCCGAGTTTTTATTAGTTTTCGCGAAGTCCCATAGTTTTTTTTTCTGATGTCACGCACGCGGACTGGAAAATCCTCCCCAATGGAAACGTTCGTCCCTTTTAGCTTATAACAGTTTTTAAGACCTTCCCTTTATCACGGAAGTCTAGTAATTTCATTATAACGGGCCGCGTTTTCCAAGCTACTGCCTTTCCAAGTCTGTGAATTCGCTCTATGGTTATTGGTTGAAGTTTTAGAGTGGTCTTGATGATACTGTCATTTATAATTTCTTCAAGTGACCGCTCGTTTTTACTATGTTCCTCTGGGACGCCGTAAACAATTAGGTTGGATAGTCTTGGTCTGTTTTCTATCTATAGCTCGTCTATCTTTACTTCTAGTGAACATACTACATGCTGTAGGTGTGCGACCTGGTCAACTCAGCACGAAATCTTGCCTGGCGTTAATGTTTCAAGTTTGGTATCAATAGAATTCAGACGGTTTTCTTTAATATTGTTACGGAAGGATAGGAGGAAAGAAAAGAAGAAGATCGAGAGACACTGGCTGCTGTGTGTTGTTGCTGGTCAGCCATCTTGACCACACTAACCCTACTTGTGTATATATTGTAAATACATCCAGTCTATACTCCCGACATCCCCGTAACATATTGGTGAGAGGTGCGGGGTACCACTGGAAACGGAGCTCCACAGTGGACGTCGCATCACCGTCCCCACCATGACTGACGGTGAGCACGCAGGTTCAACGTCGTTGCCGCATCCAACGTCACCGTCGCCAGCTACGTCGTCGTCCCCATCGGTTGTGGTTGTACAAGCCAAGGATCCCGGAACTGTCTGTGAGACCGATGGCGCCGACATTGAAGAGTGGCTGGCCATGTACGAACGCGTGAGTGGAATCAACAGATGGAACCCTACGCTTATGCTAGCTAACGTGTTGTTGTACCTAAGAGGCACGGCAAAGGTGTGGTACGAAAACCACGACGAGGAGCTGACCAGCTGGCACCAATGCAAAGAGAAGCTAAAAGAGTTGTTTGGCCAACGAGCCGGCCGTAAGATTGCCGCAAAGCAGGAACTCGCATCCCGTGCCCAATCCCCCACACAGTCCTATGTTTCGTATATCCAGGACGTGCTAACGCTTTGTCGTAAAGCCGATCGCGACATGACTGAAGCTGAGAAGGTCGGGCACGTGCTGAAGGGAATCGCTGACGACGCCTTTAATCTGCGCATGTGCAAAGGCTGTCCTTCAGTTGATGCTATCCTCAAAGAGTGCCGACAATGCGAGCAGGCCAAAAGCCGCCACGTCCTGCAACCATTCGCCAGACTCCCCAATACTGCCGCAACATCGACGTGAAGATAAGCCCAAACAGCAGCATGCGTCGCCATCAGAGGACGTGGTGCGAATCGTTCGACGTGAACTGGAAGCGATGGCCCCGCAGCTTTCTGTTCGCATCGCCCTGACGCTACCCCTCTTTAAGTTCCTCGCGTTCAAGCCATCGTTCGCCAGGAACTTGAAACCATTGGTTTACGTTCTGTCTGTGCTGTCGCCAACCCCAGAGCCAACGAACGCCATTCTACTCTGTTTCATCCACCGCGACGCTTCTCTCCGCGTTATCGCAACCCGACTAAGTGGAGAACTGCGGACGACCACCCGATATGTTTCACCTGTCGCCGTATTGGTCATGTCGCCCGATACTGTCGCAACTCGTGGCCCTCAGCACCTCGCACGCCGACCAACCTGAACCGTTTTGATGGAAACTCCCGCCGTGTTTCGTCCTCCGCCTAGTCTAACAGTGCCGATAACTCTGCCAGGAACACGTGGTACAGTCGCTCACCATCGCCTCGCGGACACTGGTCTCGTTTACTACAAACACGTCGCCCATCTTGCCGTTCGCCACAGCCACGTCGCCTTTCGTCCCCTGTGGCTTTCGACAGCGTTCCTTCGGAAAACTAAGAACTGCAGCCCTCGAAGGTGGTGCTGCATTGACAACTACTGCAGCAAATTCTCTGTCTGTGCCCACAAAGCGAAGTATAATTGACGTTAAAGTAGACGGCGTACCTGTCCAAGCACTCGTCGACACTGTAGCCCACATATCTGTGATGAGTGCTAGCCTACGTAGACGTTTAAGGAAGGTCCTCACCCCAGCAGCTGCACAAGTTCTTCGTGTGGCCGACGGTGGCGTGCTGGTTGTTCTCGGAATGTGTACTGTACGTTTAAGTAAAGCCGGCCGCCCTACTTCTGTTCTCTTAGCTGTGATCGACAACTGCCCTCACGACGTTATTCTTGGGTTGGACTTTTTATCCAACCATTATGCTCTCCTCGACTGCGCAACCGGCGTCCTTCAGTTGGAACTGCCTCAACTCGCCCATGCTCCTCCCATCGCGCCGACACCGCGCCTGTGCTCGCTTCAAGATGTGCGTCAGTCACCCGAGGCAGTAACTTACGCCGCTTTGACCGCACAGCCACAGGTTCGTGACGGTGAATATGTGCTTCGCCCCATGGGCGACGTGCTTTTGAACTGAAACGTTGCTGTTCCGCATACGCTGATCACGGTTACGAATAATGACGTCGTTCTCCCGCTTCTGAACTTCAGCCTGTGCCCTTAAGTGCTTCCGGCCGGCATGTTCTTGGCCAGCGTTTTTAGTACGTCTCAATTTGACATTGAGAGTATGGATGCCGAGAGTGGATAATTAGCACCAATTGCTGCTCACAGCTCTGGTTCTTTCATGGATGACTTCGCCAAAATGATTGCACCTGACCTAACCTCTGCTCAGGCCAAGGACCTCCGTCTCCTGCTCAAATCGTACAGCGACATCTTTGATTTCGGCGACCGCCCTTTCGGCCAAACATCTGTTGTTCACCACCGTATCAACACTGGAGACATGAATCCTATCCGTCGGCGTCCCTATCGTGTATATATATCACATGCTGAACGTGGAGTAATCCAATCAGAAGTGGACAAAATGAGGGGTCATCGAATCATCAGCCAGTCCTTGTGAAGGAAAAGGATGGCACCTCGCGTTTTTGCGACGACTATCGCCATCTAAACAAGATCACGCGAAAGCACGTCTACCCATTACCACGCATCGATGACGCCTTGGACTGCTTGCACGGAGCTACATGCTTCTCGTCCATTGATCTTCGATCCGGCTACTGGCAGATTTCTGTTGATGAAATGGACCGCGAGAAGACTGCCTTCATAACACCTGATGGTTTATATCAGTTCAAAGTAATGCCCTTTGGCCTATGTAATGGTCCTGCGACATTTGACCGAATGATGGACTCTCTTCTGCGAGGCTACAAATGGACCACCTGTCTTTGCTATTTTGACGACGTTATTATTTTTTCTCCCACGTTCAGCAGGCCACCTTACGCGACTCGCTGCAATTCTAGCGGTCTTCCGAAAAGCCGGCCTTCAGCTGAACTCCAAGAAATGTCAATTCGGGCGCCGTCAGATTACCGTGTTGGGACATCTCGTTAACGCAACCTGTGTACAACCAGATCCGGATAAAGTTCGCGCCGTTCGCAGTTTCCGCGTGCCTCGTTCTGCTTCTGACGTGCGCTGCTTCGTCGGCCTGTGTTCTTACTTTCGACGTTTCGTCAAAAACTTCCCGACGTTGCTCGCCCTTTGACAGATCTTCTAATGAAGAACACGCCTTTCTCATGGGGCCCGGAGCAGGCTCACGCGTTCGCCGCTCTCATTGGCTTTCTGACCACCCCTCCCATACTTGCCCACTTTGATCCATCTGCACCGACCGAAGTCCGCACTGAGGCCAGCGACCACGGTATCAGTGCTGTTCTCGCCCAGCAGCAGAATGGTACCGAGTGCGTGATAGCTTACGCCAGCCGCCTGCTGTCACCTTCTGAGAGGAATTACTCCATCACCGAGCGTGAGTGCTTGGCTTTAGTGTGGGCTGTCGATCGCCAAGTTCCGGCCATATTTGTACGGCCGCACGTTTTCGGTCATTACAGACCACCATGCCCTCTGCTGGCTGTCTTCCCTCCGGGACCCGACAGGACGGCTTGGTCGCTGGACTTTGCGGCTCTAGGAATTTTCTTTTATTGTCATCTACAAGTCTGGACGTCTGCACAAGGTACGCTGACTGCCTCTCTCGTCATCCCGTGGATCCTCCTGATCCTGTTCCAGATGATCCGGAGACCTGCGTGTTGGCTTTCACTGACATGTGCGACATGCGCGCTGAGCAACATCGCGACGAGTCCTTGCAGGCCATGATCGCCGGAGTGCAATCTGGCAGCACCGACGGCCCGTGCCCCATGTTCGTGCTGCACGACTGCATCCTCTACCGCCGCAATATCAACCCTGAGGGCCCTGAGTTTCTCCTTGTCCTTCCTCGTCATCTACGATCTGTCGTTCTCGAACAACTTCACGATGCACCAACGGCTGGACACCTTGGAGTTTTGCGCACATACGACCGCGTACGACGCCGGTTCTTCTGGCCGGGACTCTACCGCTCTGTGCATCGTTATGTCGCAACTTGCGAATTGTGTCAGCGCCGGTAAAAACCTCCCCTGCCACCTGTCGGACGACTCCATCCAATTGAAGTTCCCTCTGAACCTTTCTGTCGCGTAGGCCTTGACCTGCTTGGCCCTTTTTCGACGACGACTACAGGGAATAAGTGGATCGCCGTCGCTACCGATTACGCGACACGCTACGCGATAACCAAGGCGTTGCCGACTAGTTGCGCAACTGACGTCGCAGATTTTCTCCTCCATGACGTCATCCTCCACCACAGTGCACCTCGACAGTTACTTACCGACCGTGGCCGCTCGTCCTTGTCTCGAGTTGTTGACGACCTCCTCCACTCTTGTGCCACAGAGCATAAGCTGTCCACCGCCTACCACCCACAAACGAACGGTCTTACGGAACGTCTTTTCTGAACACTCACAGAGATGATGTCGATGTACGTCTGCAATGATCACCGCGACTGGGACGCCAGGCTGGCCTACGTCACATTCGCGTATAACTCGTCAAGACAAGACACCGCAGGATATTCACCCTTTTATCTTTTGTATGGTCGCAACCCTACATTGCCATTTGACACCATCCTACCTTCTGTGCCACGTGTTACAACTGAGTACGCTGGTGAAGTCATCGATCGCGCTCACATGGCGCGTCAAGTCGTCCGATCTCGTCTATTGGCATCGCAGGATATACAAAAAGAGCGGTACGATCGGCGCCATCGCGATGTTAAGTTCGCCCCAGGTGCTTGGGTGCTCCTCTGGTCACCATGTCGTCGTGTAGGTCTCTCCCAGAAGCTTCTCTCTCGCTATACAGGGCCTTAAGAAGTCCTACGTCAAGTTAACGACGTCAATTACGAGATCTCGCCGTTACAGTTTGATCCGTCCTCAAATCCGACGCCAGTTGACATCGTGCACGTTTCGCGGTTGAAGCCATACTGCGCTCGCAATTCTTCGCCTGACATGCGCCGAGACGGCACTTCAGCACCCGGGGGTCCTGTTACGGAAGGATAGGAGAAAAGAAAAGATCTAGAGACACTGGCTGCTGCGTGTTGTTGCTGGTCAGCCATCTTGACCACACTAACCCTACTTGTGTATATATTGTAAATACATCCAGTCTATACTCCCGACATCCCCGTAACAATATCTTTAATGTCGTCAGAAATTTGTTGTAAATGCTTGGTTAGCTGTACCACGTCCGGACCGGGGTTGGTCTTGACATCCCCAGCCAAAAGCAATATTTGTTTCAAATACAGCGACAAGTCACAGAGAGCCGGGCAGAGCAGCCTGGGGCACGGCAGCACAACCAAGCAAAGATCGTTCGAGCATAAGCATTTTACGAAACCTTTGCTCACCTGCAGAAGGTAAAGGAAAGGGTTATTCCGCATACCTGCTGTGCCACCGTGCCTTATGACGAGCCCAGGCCAGCTTCCAGCTTTTGTACTGCTCCAAGGTGCCCACAGCGCCGCCGTTGCACCGTTATATGCGGCGTCCATACACAGAGCCGTCGAAGCACCGTGCTCGGGCTGCCACTGGCGTCCCGCATAGATCGTCTGCGCAGACGGGCCATTGCATATTTCATAGTTGGGCAGACGCGTGATATGGTTGTCCGATGTAGATTCACCGTTCTATGCTGTTGGTGTCAGCACGAGTGTGCCGATAAGCTGCACAAGGTAAAGGAAAGGGTTACTCCACATGCCTGCCGTGCCACCGTGCCCTAAGGAAAGGTGGACATCGACGACGTTAATCGTTTTGCGGGATACCTTCATCGATATTGCCAACCCTATATCGTTGTTTTCAACGAAGATTGATATGTGGCTAAATATTACATCTTCTAGCAGTTTTGGTGCAGTACAAAGTAGAGAAATAGGACGGAAAGGCAAAAGTAGTGAGCGGTCTTCTGATTTAGGGATGGGAGTAATTTTTGCATGCTTCCAATCAAATGGAACTTCCACACGCTAAAGTGATTTATTGTGATTTACTGGATGCAAAGGTACTTAGCGCACTATTCGGCATACTTCGCGAGAAAGGCATTAAGTATTTCATTGACACCTGGTGATTTCTTTACGTCAAGGTCAAAAAGCAAAGACAACACGCTTATTTCGTTTATGTCAATATTTCTTATGGGTGGAATGCTATCTAAACTGGCTATGCGCGGTGTCTTGCCATCATCTTTCGCGAACACATAGTAAAAGTACTTGTTCAATGCATTAGCAATTTGCGGTTTATCAGTCAGTATGTGACTCTCTTTTGGCAATGAGTATCGCCAGAACTTATCCGGGAATGAGGAAAGAAAGGTTTTCAAAGAAATGCTACATGTTATGCCCTTTACCTTACTTCCTAAACACAAGTGCTTTTTGTTCTGTAAGAATGGGTGCATTTGGCAGTGATCTGCCTATACCTACCCTGTCGGAAAGATCCCAGACGAAGAGCACGCTCAATGTAACGTAGCTGTAATATGTACAACAACCGAGTGGTGCACCTTGCGATGTTCGCATCGAAGTTTTCTCGGCAGTTTTGGTTTTGCGGGTATTTCAGCCTACAGAATATATACCGATGTGTTCAATGATCGGTGAGGCATGTGAAGAAGTGATTTGACATTGCGTTTATCTGGCCGTCCTGTGTGATTTTGCACAATAACTCGTATAAAAAGTTCATCGGGTGATTATCCCAGGTAGCACAAACCCATCTAGAAGACGGCTACATTTGGGCTTGTTCAAGCCAAAAGGTTGTCTACTATCCGGCTTCTACAAGCCGAGTAATAGCCTTAGAACTCCACAAGCACTCCTGAAGCCAAGCTAATGCTCCCTCCGTATTCGTCTTGGGGAAGTCTTGGCAAGCTGTTCGTTAGACTGTCTGTAGAACTTTTGTATAAAGGATTATTTTGCTTGCCGGAGAAATTATGCAATACACCTTGGAAAAAATATAGGTTAACTAATGCATATGTTAACCATGCACTAATGCAGATCGCTGGTCCTGATATGCTTTTCTTCTAACCAGTCTTGTGACTCAGGATTTCTAGGAAATGTAGGTATATTGAATGTGACTGGCTTTAACTTCAAACCTAAAACACACCAAAGCTACTAAGCTGAAAAAGTTCAGTATAATGATCTAAATTCATGCTTTTGCAAAGGCATAAACATTAAAAGGAGCCACATAGATTTCACAGTTTGTAATAAAATCTATGAAGGTATAATGTTGAGAGGCCGTGTGCGACATGCAATTTCTAGTGCTGTTCACTTGCAAAGTGTATTAATGTTCTTACGAGTCTATTCATTTCGGAAGAATGTTATTTCAGTGCATAAATGACATTGTTGGCATATGTATGTATACATGTTTGCATGTCACAGATGGGCTCTCACTATTATACCTTGACAGATTTCATTACCAAACTATGGAATCTATGCAGCCTTTAATATTTATGCCTTTGGAAAAGTATGCATTTAGCACATAATACTGAACTTTTTTCAGCTTAGTAGCTTTGCGTGTTTTTATTTTGAAGTTAAAGCCAGTCGCACTCAATATATGTACATTTCCTAGAAATCCTGAATCGCACCACTGGTTCCAAGAAAACAATAGCAGTACCAGTGATCTGCAGTAGCGCACAATTAATTTGGGTATACTGCTAACACAAGCAAAATTCATGCAGCACACAAGGGTGTTGAATGAGACACATTGAAAAGACATCTTGTAAAATGCCTCTTCTATAGCCAGCATTTCATAACAATGTTTAAGTGGCAGCAAAATTAGCAAAAAAAAACAAAATTTCATTCTTGCAAATAATGTACATGTGTTGTCCTGCTTTGATTGTGACTAAATAAATACATAGGAAATGAATGGCATGTAATGCCGTGCACTGATTGACTAGACTGCATATATTATGGATTGCATGTCTAGAAAAACTGAACCCACATCTTAACAGAACTAAGGAGGAAGAAAGGCATGTCAGCTGGCGGCAGGTCCAGTATCCTTTGAAGCATCTGCGCCAGTCAAAAAAAAGGGAAAAAAGACCAGACTCATTTATAGTAAGGCCAGTAAAAGCCAAATGCTTAGCATAAACATGACTAAGAAATAATCTATACATATTAGAAAAGTTTGCGAATACACTTTGTTTTCTCTCGGTAATGGGCATGTAATGCGCACACCACTTTTAAACATTATAGGACTGATGCACTCATGATGCATAGTTATACTTGTTTTAAGTGTGGCCTTTCAGTGGCTGTCCTCACAAGACTGAACAATGGCATAAAAGAAACAAATACAACACATAAAAAACTGCTTAAAATCTGCAGGCATAAGCATAGTGCCAGAAGACAGGTATAATTCATTCTAGAATTTAAAATGCCTTTTCACGTTCACCTAAAGCATCTCCAATGTCCTTTTGCTGCCTGGAAGTAAATATTTATATCTTTCTTTTACACTGCATCATGTAAGCAAGTGGCCCTGAACGCCAACTCTACTTGGGGTTCCCAGAATTTATTGTCTAAAGTAAAATTCTTCAGAATGTATACAAGTTTCCCTATGGCCACAGTAAAGTATGATGTCACAACATCATGCATAGATGGTCGTTGGAAGTTATCTGGTGATTGAGAACAGACTAATATAAGTAGAGTTTAGAACGCCAAGACAAAATGTTAATCCCATACCGTGCACTTCTGATATAGAACCAACAGTCGATTTTAATAAGATGTAAACATGCTACATGATGCTGACTCAGTTAAAAATGTAAGTATATCTTAAATTTCTATATAAAAACTACCTGAACACTAAGCTTAATGTAACGTGCTGGCTTTTTATCCGCTCGCAAACTGCAATTCTTCAACCAGGCAGTTGCTGCTTGGCGAATGGCATCGGTCATCACATTTTCCCACGTGGTATTGCTACGAATAGCTTCTGGAATACCAAACCATCTAGTCAAACAGTGCAAGTAGCACGTGTACACGGTATCAGCAGTTGTGGCTGATATCCGGACCATTGCTACATACGAACAGATCTGCAACTCATAAATAAAATTTGTGAAACATAAGTTCTATGGAACTGCAAGGGGGAGGAAGGCTTATAAAAGAAAAATATGTCCACCCGACTTAGCTACACTGGATGGATATTTTTTTCAAATGTGTTCATGTTTTTATTTTTTTCATTCAAAACAGCATGTATTTTGTGAGTAAGAGTCACTGCACTTATGTCCAGTCAAACAGTAGCCCTCTGAACTTACCTTCCATGACACTGTAGACATGCACGTCACTGAAGCTCTTTTTCCGCCGCTGGCCTAGAGTCTAGCTTAAGTTTCCACCCAAACTGTCTGAAAATCGTGGGTAGGATGCCCGCAGTAAAGCTTCTTAAGTACCAGCCCCCCATAACAGAGAGCCGTTGTGTCTGAAAAAAAATTTTGGAAGAGAACAAAAGGGATTCAAAGCCGAAAACACCAAATATACACACTGTGGATATTACAGTGGCTGCATGAAGGCGGGTATGAAATCCCCAGAAAAGGTAAGGCAGAACAGCAAATGACACTAGATGATTATGCATTCCAGAGAAATTACTGCAGCAATATTTACACACAAAAACTACCAAGATGTAAACAGCCATAGTATAAAAATGTATTAACTGAAACTACTGCGTATACAACTCAAAAACATGAAGCCACACAATTTGAATAAAACAATGAAGTCAATTTAACATGCATATAAAAGGCATTAGTTACACCTGGCACGAGTTATAAAAATATGCTCATGTAGTCAATTCATAAAGCTTTTACTTACAAGGTGTCATCAGCATGCAGGATTGGAGCTCTGCTCGGATTCTAATGTGGTCACGGTTTCTTTGTTCACCAAAGGCAGCTTGTAATCAGCCACTGCCATTCTGCCAGTTTCGTTGGGAACACCGAGAGCTGCTAGGAGCCTTTCATCTTGACGTCTTATAGTCTTCCCATGTCTGTGATTAGTACGTGAATGTCTGAAAGCACCTAAAAAAGATAGACAAGAGCCATGCACTTTGACAGCTTGGACGGTAGGTAATAACATGTTGCAGGCCGCAACTTTTACATGCATGAGTATACTCCTGTATAGCTGCACATGTTTGATCCTGCTCTGCTCGTTGTGAGTACTTCAAGTCCCATCCAAGCTTTTGGGAACTAGTGCCATCATTCCCTATCTGAGGTGCAACCTGGCTCAAGATTATGTCACCGTGGTTGGTATTCTTTGCTGAAATCATGGCCTCACTGCACTACGGGTAGCATTCATCCATAGAATCATACTTTGCTATCATACTTTGCTGTTCAAGGCCTTGGGTACTACAAAAATGAATCAAAGCGTATCTTATACAATGGGCAACAAGGAAGTTCGCACAGTCTCATTTTGTTTTTGTGCGCCGCTTTGCTTTTGGATAACGTAGGTACAGCGCAACAATTTTTGGAAGGAAACTGTCGTGTTCCGGGGCTTCCATGAACGAAGAGGCAGACTGTACTTGAACATGCTTTATTGCATGGTGGCAACTTAAAAGTGGCAGAATTACAGCCAAGGAATACAAGGACAAAATGCACACCCAGTCTTGAAGCCAGCGATTATATACACATAGTGGGCGAGGGTGATTTGATCGCGATATGGGCCGCGTGACAGCAAGGAAACGCTATCACGCTATGACGCAAGTACACGTGTACAGATATGCGACATCCCCCCACACTTATTTTGGAAACACGGGTATAACCGCGACAGTTTATGGCACATAGCGATCAGGTGGGCGGTGCTGTCTCTGTGGGTAACGATGTTCGTTTGCAGAGTTTGAAGGCTCCACCGGTTCACGCTGAATGATCGCCGTGGTGCCGTTATCGGTTGAAGAGTCGGCAGCTGGGACCTGTACTGGAGGTTCTTGATCTCTTCTCACGAAGGGTAGCTCGAAGTCAGTGGTGTCGGCGTTACCCTTGCGGATGTGGTTTTGGTGACGCACCCACTGGAAAACACCACGTGGAGTCATGACACTTAAACGGTATGACACAGGTCCCGTACGCGCGAGAACTGTTGCACAGAGCCACTTTGGTCCAGGTCGAAGGTTGCGCACCCGAACGTCATCACCAACACCGAAGATTTTCTCACGACACGGGTGACGCCTTGTCTGACGAAATTGGCGCTGTGACACTTTGTTCTCGACCGATGGTCGCACCAGGTCTAGCCTTGTCCGTAGGCGCCGTCCCAGGAGCAAGGTGGAAGGAGCTTCCCCTGTCGTAGCATGAGGCGTATTACGATACGCCAAAAGGAAGTCTGCTATTTCCGCAGTCGCTATCCTCGGATTGGTCTTTCGAAGCGCTGCCTTCAAAGTTTGGACAAAACGTTCCGCCAAGCCGTTGCTGCTTGGATGATACGGTGCGGTACGTATGTGTCTTATACCCCTTTGCTTGAGGTAGACTTGGAATTCTGCAGAGATGAACTGGCTTCCGTTGTCGGACACCACTGTTTCCGGAAAACCAAATCTGCAGAAAAGTTCATGAATACATGCTATGGTTGCTTCTGAAGTAGTAGTGGTCATGGGACATACTTCTGGCCACTTCGAATTAGCGTCGACTACCACTAAGTATGAAACACCTTTTATGGGACCTGCAAAATCGACGTGCAGGCGTTGCCATGGACGCGTCGGCCAGGACCAAGGATGGAGCGGTGCTTTCACTGGTAAACTGCGTGTCTCAGCGCATGTTTGACAAGCGGCAACACATCTCTCTATGTCATGGTCGATGTTTGGCCACCACACATAGATTCTTGCCAACTCCTTCGTGCGCACCACTCCCGGATGTCCCTCATGCAATTCATCTAGGACAAATTGACGAAACTTTTGTGGTACCACAACACGCATTCCTAGCATGACACAACCTTGATATAAAGAAAGCTCTAGCTTCCTGTAGAAGAATGGTTTCAGGTCTGCAGACACGTTAGTCGGCCAGCCTGACAAAATGTGCTGTACTACTTGACGAAAAACTGGATCACGTGCAGTTTCTTCTGCGATTTGTTTACTGCAGACAGGCATGCTGTCTAAACGCAAAAGCAAAAAATTTTCTTCGGCCGCATCCCTGCCAGGTTGCTGAAGTGGAAGGCGCGACAAGCAATCAGCGTCCACATTCTGAGCTGAAGGGCGATACTGCAAAGAAAAAGCATATGCAGAAAGTGTGACTGCCCAGCGCTGAAGTCTGGCGGCTGCTATCGCTGGAATGCCTGTTTTGGGTCCAAATATTGTCTCAAGTGGCTTATGGTCTGTGAGCAACGTAAAATTGCGTGCGTAAACGTAGTAATGAAACCTCTTGACACCAAACACCAGGGCTAATGCCTCTTTCTCTAGTTGGCTATAACCTTGTTCAGCCTTTGTCAGTGTGCGTGAAGCATACGCTATTGGATGAACTTGCCCTTGTAAAATGTGCGACAGAACCGCACCTATTCCATAGGCGGAAGCATCACACGACAGCTGCACTGGCCAACTGGGGTTGTAGTGTGTCAAAATAGGCTTTGACGTTAGCAGTTTCTTTACATAAACTAACGCACTTTGACAAGCGGCATTCCATTCCCAAGCTTCGGTATTGCGTAAGAGCTTGTTCAGGGGAAACAGTATAGATGACAGATTCGGAACAAACTTTCCATAGTAATTTATGAGCCCTAGCAGCGACTGCAGTTGCTGCTTATCTTTCGGAGTCGGTGCATTCGTGATTGCGACCAACTTTTCATCCGTCGGCCGAACACCGTCTTTCGTTATCACATGACCTAAGTATTGGAGTTCATCGCGAAAGAAATCGCACTTGGAAAGTTTTAGACGCATTCCGCGTTCTGATAGCCGTTTCAGCACTGCTTTGAGGTTAGACAAATGTTCTGCTTCCGTGCGGCCCGTGATCAGTATGTCATCGAGATAACACGTCACGCTGTTCAGTCCTTTCAATGCGTTATCCATAATACGCTGAAATATTGCGGGAGCCGACGAAATGCCAAACAGTAGGCGGTTGACTAAAAATAGACCTTTGTGCGTGTTCAGCGTCAGATATTGCTTGGACTCGTCATCCATTTCGACCTGCTGGTACGCTCTGCTCAAGTCTATCTTCGAAAAATGTTTTCCACCTGCAAGTGCGGCAAATAGCTCGTCCGCTTTTGGTAGAGGATACCTTTCGATGTCGAGTATTGAGTTTAGCGTGACTTTGTAGTCACCGCATAATCTGACTGAACCGTCGCGTTTGACCACTGGCACGACAGGCGTAGCATATGGGCTCGTTGTAATGGGTGTAATTATCCCTAGCTCTTGTAGCTTGGTTAATTCGTGTTCGACAGCAGTTTTTAGTGCGAAAGGCACACTTCTAGCTTTGAAAAATTTAGGTCTTGCCTCATCCTTGAGGAACAGAGTAGCCTTTTCACCTTTTACTGTGCCGAGTTCGTCCTTGAACAGGTCTTGATAGCGGCTTAGCAAGGACTCGAGCTCAGGCGATTTCTCGGAGCTGCTTGTCTTCCCCAGCTGCATGTGGCGAAGACCTTGGATTTGCGTCCAATCCAGCTGGAGGTGCTGCAGCCAAT
The DNA here is from genome assembly GCF_013339745.2 of Dermacentor silvarum. NCBI lineage: Eukaryota > Metazoa > Arthropoda > Arachnida > Ixodida > Ixodidae > Dermacentor > Dermacentor silvarum. The sequence goes on from NC_051157.2 coordinate 216,364,499, forward strand.
TGCGCCCCAGTAGCGGCTGGCCATCCTGGCGTAGCACGTACAATGGCAGGCGCTGGGTCTGTGCGTTGCACTGGACTGCCACAAATGCTACTCCGCAGGGCTTCACACGTTCATTCGTGTAGGTTCTTAGGGTAAGGCTTGTCCTGCGAAATTGAGCACTTGGAAAAAGCGAACGAAACTGTGAAACAGACATAACTGATACAGCGGCTCCTGTATCGAGTTCCATGTTCACTGGTAGGTCGTTAATGGTAACTTCGACCATGATCGGTTTTGCTCTTACTTCTGCAGCGGCTTTCACGCTTTGCAAGTTGCTGTGCGGCAGTGCCAGGGTACGAACATGTCGCTTATGTTTGCCTGGCGATTCTTTAAACTGTCTGCTCCGACAAGCACGCTTGATGTGGCCCTTTTTGTTGCACTGAAAGCATTTGGCATTCATATACCGACAAGAGTTTGCTGCGTGTTTCAATGACCCGCAGCGATAACATGAGGCAGAAGTTTGTTCAGTGCTGTTAACTTTGTGGACGTCATATTCTGTCGGTGGCGTTGATCGCGTAGCAGACGCACTTTGAATAGCCGCTTCGATAGCTATTGCACGATCGACTGCTGTTTGAAACTTAAGCTGGTTGTCTTCTGCAAATAAGTTACGTTGTATGTCAGCACGAAGCAGCCCACAAACAAATCTGTCCCTTAAGGCTTGATCGAGAAAAGTGCCGAACTCGCAAGTTTGTGCGAGCCTCCGCAGCTCTGCGGCATACTGAGCAGTAGTCTCTTGCGGTAATTGCGAGCGGCGATGAAATTTGGCTCTTTCTCCAATAATGGAGAGTTTTGGGACAAAGTGGCTTCGCAGTAGCTCTAGAAGTTGCTCAAAAGACTTCTTAGTGGGAATCTCCGGAGACGTTAACGACTTCAATAATGCGTACGTCTTCGGTCCTACCATGCTTATCAACGTATCAGCCTGCTGCTCAACCGGGACCTTGTTAGCCCGTAGAAATGCTTGGAGCCGTTCCTCGTAACTAGTCCAATCGGCGGAAGACTCATCGAATGGTTCTACTTGCCCCAATTGTGACGACATGGCTGCGTTGACTTGTTGTCTCGTGGCCGTCTACCAGGGTCCAGGCTGTCTACCAGGATCCAGGCTGTCTACCAGGATCCAGGCTGTCTACCAGGATCCAGGCTGTCTACCAGGATCCAGGCTGTCTACCAGGATCCAGGCTGTCTACCAGCATCCCATCTTCGTCGCCAAGACTATGTCGTGTTCCGGGGCTTCCATGAACGAAGAGGCAGACTGTACTTGAACATGCTTTATTGCATCGTGGCAACTTAAAAGTGGCAGAATTACACCCAAGGAATACAAGGACAAAATGCACACCCAGCCTTGAAGCCAGCGATTATATACACATAGTGGGCGAGGGTGATTTGATCGCGATATGGGCCGCGTGACAGCAAGGAAACGCTATCACGCTATGACGCAAGTACACGTGTACAGATATGCGACAGAAACAAACAGCGTACTACATAACGCAGGTATAGCGTTGTTTCCTGTCTCCGCTTCCTTACAAAAGTTGTTGCGCTGTACCTACGTTATTCAGTATTTACCAACTCGCCCAAATCAAGCTGTTGTTGCTTTGCATTTGTTCTTCACAAACTGAATGCAGCGGACGTATATAAAACGCACGTGCTTACATCTCGACGCAATCAGTCGGGGACGCAGATATATTATTCGCATAGTGATGCAGTTCTAAGACCATCAACGAAGTAATATAAGTCAATAAGCGGCATAGCTCGCGTTTATATAATTACAGCACCAGCTTAAAAAATTCGCAACTTTCGACCACGAGGAAACTAGGCGGCGACTCCGCGAGAAGTGGTTCCCGATGTAACAATTTTAGCACGGTCAGTCGATGCTAACGGCCGTGAATGATCCCACACCAACCAAAATGTAATGCCAACCTGACGAGCTTATATATAGTGTCCGTGACATCGGACGTGCCGCGAGGAAATTCGAAACAACAGCCGTTGCATGAGAAACAATCAACCAAGAGGGTCAGGGTGCTACAATCGTGTGACAGAGCTTCCAAAAGAGAGAAAAACTTTAACCACTTACCAAAACGAAGCTGAGCCATCAACGCAGGAACACACAGAGAATGCGATGTGCACACGAAACCGACCCGTTGAATCCTTTGCAAAGTGCGGGCGCGCGGCCATGCGTGACACGGCAAGCGCGAACGGAGACAATGCACGGCAGCATGGCACGGCAGGCGCGGGAGCTAGCGTTGGAAGCGGCCAAGCCATAGTAGCGCACCAACTGTTGCGCCGCACCATGTTATACTATCCTGTGAAACTTCGTTCAAAATGTTTTATTAAAGCTTTTACGAATTGCGTAATAACGGTACACATTTTATTGAAAGGTTTTGTTGTATTGCCATCACGGGCACACGAAACTATGGCCCGGCTTTCAGTTTGAGCTGACGCGGTAGGTTTGAATTGGCCATGGAGGAAGGTACCTTCCTCATTGGCTGATACTTGGTACGCGCGCTGTAACCGTCTAACTAGCGGCCTATGCGAAATCGGCTCGAGCATAAACCTTGCAGTACGCTGGTAATACACTGTTTTGTGCGGAGAGCTGTTATATGACGATGCCATAACGATGTAATCATTCTACTGATGGTGCTGTGGAAGGAATCGTTGCAAGCTGGTAGTAAAAATGTGAGCGAGTTTTGCTTGCAAGACTTGGAGATTGACTTTAAAAACGTGTACCAGAGCCTGTACGTCTCCACCTGGTCTTACACCAGAAGTCTTCAAGACTAGACATATAAGCTATACAGAAGACGTCTAATTTGGAGCTTAACTTAGCACTAGCCGTCTCAAGCTGGGTCAAGCCGAGTCAGGAAGGCTTGTAGCCGACTTTTGCTTCCTGGGTATTTCATAGATATGTGAATTATAGCGTGCTTGTTTAGCAGTAGACTTGCTGCAGTGACGCCGGCGCTCAATGTTCGGCACCTTTTTCAGTAAATGACGTGCATGACCACGCTGTCAGGTTATCACGGAATTAATTAGCCGTTGTTAATTGAATTCTAGTTGAAGAAACGTTTAGGAGAAGCCACCGTCCTGCAGTCGACATAAATAAGATTATGGTGATGATAATGACGGCAAGGATTGGTGATTATGATAATGTCTTTGATGAAAGAAAGCACTTTTAATGTAGCAGACGCTTTTGTCTGCAATTCAGTCTCTGTGATCTCGGAAGCTTGTAACCTGTTTAATACTAAATGCTCGAAGTAAGTGCCGTCCTTTAATATCTACACACGAAAGTGATTCAATAATTGTAAAAAACCGTGAATTATGAATGTTGACAACAAGTACATCATCTCACTGGCTCGTCCAAAATGTTAAATTGTTAAATGAATGAAGGATTATGATAGCTAAAGTCAACCCTTTCAGGTACTTAGCAGTTTTCCGACCATAGGTACCAACAGAAAGGAGGTGCAGTCGAGGACGACAGAGAGTTATTAGGTACGTGGTTGGATGAAATTATGAATTCGGCACGCATAAGATGGGCTATTTGGAGCTCGCCAGAAAAGGCCTTCCTTCTACAGTACATACCTCCTACAGTAAGTAGGAAGAGAATGATCATAATGTTGATGATATTAGAACGTTATCTGTGTTGCGACTGGCTAAAACGCCATATGATTAATCGCAATGAATCACTTTGCACTAAATTTAAATTGCTGAGTTTCGCGCTTCTCTCAACATATATAAGACGGGTGATTAATATCTGCCTGCACGGTCTCATAATGAAACAATCTCACATAAATGATTCGATAATAAATCTTGAAGACTCACCATGTTGTCTAGAGCCACTTGCCGTGCGTATCTGCTAGAAATCTAGGTCTTCTTCTTAAGTATTTAATCATTACAACACAGCTTATCGGCCATTCAAAAGTCGTATGACTGGCCTTTCAAACACTCTGCCAGGCGACAGACAGTTCGCAATAGACATCGCGGCAATCTTGAAGACATTCCGAAACTGGCGCACATCGCAATTATTGACAGCACGTAACGTGGCCAAGCAGCAGGCCATTGTGATAGCCTAGGAGAGAGAATTGTGGGGACTCCAGCTGCCCCACACCGCGGAGAACGGCCGCACTTAAGATAGTGAAGTCCTGGCGACGGCGGGCAGATGGCGCAAGGACCTTTGCGCGAAGAAGTATGGCAAGTAGAGTGACAATGGCCGAGTGGGCCGAACGGCGCTCTCCCGCTGGTGTGTGGAAAAATTGTGCGAGGGCGCTGTGAGGAAACTGGATTGAGGCGGAGACGCGCTACGCGGCATATTCAACGTATTTTCGCTGCGGCCGCCGAGGCTGATTAAGCATAGTACGCTCTTAAAATAGTGCTTTATTTCAATCACAAATTTATGTTTACACCCTTTTGCCAAACATTTATATTTGATGCATGGATTATACAACGCGACGTCTTAAATTTTGCTGTCGTTGTCAAGCGCGTAGTCTGCTAGCGAGCGCGCTTTCTCTACGCGGACGCTGGCGGATGCCCAGTTTTTCTCGCAGAACGTCTGTGCGGTACATCTTTTTTTATGATTTAGTTGTTTTGGTGCGCCCATGACTCTTGACGGCTGGTACCAAATGTAGTTTTAGCCAGTTGAAGTGCTGTTCTTACCACGGTCTTCTAACAGTAACTGGTATATCTGTAACATGCAGCTACGTAACAGAATATTATTATTGATATCGTGTCATTTTACGTGCGCTTCTTGTTCGTGAATATTGATCAGGGACAATGACCGAAGAAAGCAATATTATACTGAAATAAACCAGGTTTATTAACTGCATGGCGCGAAGAATGACCAATATATTGCTAGGTAAATAAATCAAAGGGTGCATAGACATATATATTCACGATATATATGTAAGGGAAAAAATAACAAATATCCTAAATGCACTAATTGAAATAGTGGGAACTCCGGCCCGGAATAAGCGCACGAGTTTGCAGTAACAAACACACATATTAGTGAATACTGCACATAAACCACTCATTCGCCGAAATAATATTCGTAGCAGGCAAAACCATCCTATATATCATCAGCCTATATTGATGTCCACTGCAGGACGAAGGCCTCTCCCTGTGGTCTCCAATTACCCCTGTCTTGCGCTAGCTCATTCCAACATGTACCTGCCAATTTCCTAACTTCATCATCCCACCTAGTTTTCTGCTGTCCTCGACTGCGCTTCCCTTCCCTTGGTATCCATTCAGTAACTCTAATGATCCGCCGGTTATCCAGCCTGCGCATTACATAGCCTTCCCAGCTCCATTTTTTCCTCTCAATGTCAACTAGAATATCGGCTATCCCTGTTTGTTCTCTGATCCACACCGCTCTCTTCCTGTCTCTTAACGTTAGGTCTAACATTTTGCGTTCCATCTTTTTCTGTGTAGTCCTCAACTTGTTCTCGAGCTTCTTTCTTAACCTCCAAGTTTCTTACCTTCAAGTTTCTGCCCCTTATATGTTAGCACTGGTAGAATGCAATGATTGTATACTTTTCTTTTCAACGACAATGGTAAGCGCCCAGTCAGGATTTGACAATGCCTGCCGTATGCTCTCCAACCCAATTTTATTATTCTGTAAATTTAGTTCTCATGATCAGGGTCCCCTGTGAGTAACTGAGCTAGATAAACGTACTCCTTTAAAAACTCTAGAGGCTGACTGGCGATCCAAAATTCCTGTTCCCTTGCCAGGCTATTGAACATTATCTTTGTCTTCTGCATATTCATATTCAACCCAATTTTTACACTTTTTTGATTAAGGTCCTCAATTATTCGCTGTAATTCTTCTCCATTGTTGCTGAATAGGACAATGTCATCTGCAGACAGAAGGTTGCTGAGATATTCGCCGTTGATCCTCACTCCTAAGCCTTCCCCGTCTAAGAGCTTGAAAACTTCTTCTAAGCATGCAGGGAATAGCATTGGATATATATATATATATATATATATATATATATATATATATTGTTACGGTGAAGTGAAAGAAGGTGACGCGAACGAGAGGAAGACGAAGTCTCTGGCCGTTGCCTGAACGCCATATTTCTTCGCTTGTAAATATACATCCTTCTACACTGTTTGTAGTGACTATAGAATACCTAATCACTTACTTCAATGAGTACTTTAGTAGCACTGCCCGAAATATAACCAGTAATAAACACCACTTGTCCACCCAGATATATTGTCACGGTACTATGCTTCAAGAGGAGCGTCGATAAAGGCGTTTTTGATCTGGCGCGCACTCGCTCATATGGTTCAGCACTTCATCGCCTTGTAAATATATTGTGCATACGTTTTCCTGTTGTGTCTGCCTGATATACTGTACGACGCCGAATAGTCGTTTCCATTCGGATGTAACACATAACAGCACCATTGAAGTCTCAAAGGTGCGCGCACGATGCAAGTGAGGACTGTTATTCCGAGTTATTGTGCTGCCGGGGAGTTGTGGCTGTTGCGCAGAGGCCCAGTTCCGGAGAGAATTAACGGACGGGTGTCAATAGGTCCTGCTTAACAAGTTCCTAGCTATCCTTCAATATAAACGCCCCGTTTTGCGGCAGCATGTAAAGCTGGTAACTTGATTCAGACAAGGAAAACTTTTTTGGCAGTCTCACTTTGTTTGCAACCCATCAAAACTGGGTGCCCCATTTGGTACGGCACTTATCTTCAACGAACGCAACAGATCGGCAATCTCTACGTGTAGGTGAGACAAGCCGTTCCTTTAATTGTTTCATTATGGTCGTTAGGATAGTGTACCGGATAACTGAAAGTAGCCGTTTATAATATACAAGCTGCTGAGTTGAGCGGTCATACATTTGGGAACAGCATTACATTTATGCATGAAATATAGGATAAGCGTAACATATTTTTCTCGGAAATCAGACTCGAGAATAATTTATTTTGTTTACACCCCTAGAAAAAAGCCGAAGAACGCAGCTACCTTCTTTTTTTTTTTATTTAAACAAATTCTTCAGTGTTATGTGTCAAAACCACGATATGATTATGAGGCACCCGGTTTAGTTTTCACCACCTGGGGTTTCTTAACGTGCATCTGGGGAGCCTTAACGTGCGCCGAAATAGAAGTACACGAGTATTTTTCCATTTCGTTCCCATCGAATTCCGCGAGAACCCGCGAGCTCCAATTCAGCAGCGTAACGCCGTATCCACTATATAGCCACTAATAGATGACCCGTAAAACGAGAAATCGCAGGGAATTGAGGGCCCGCCGTTTCCTTACAGCTTCCGGTTTGACGACCGATGCGGCGGCATCGGCGGCATGCCCAGCGCACGTGTTTTTCTACGCGGTTTTCAACTGTAAGTCGTGCGAAGCTTTCCGTCCGCTTTGTCGACCAGCAATGTCGTACCATTCATGCAGCTGATTTCTAGGTTTCAGTTCACTATGGGCGCGACAAAGACGAGCCAAGAAAGGCAAGGATGCGCTTTTATTCATAAAGGAACTCTGTTTTTTGTTTTGGCGGCCTTTTTTTGTTTCTGCCAGGTTTAGCTCTACGACATTTGCCGTTGCTTGGACGCACCGTCACTGACTGCTCTGCCTGCAGGTCAGTCAGACAGGTGAAAAAGTTATCGTTATCCAATTTTTTATTAAGCGTATAGAAGCGTTACTTAAAAAATCGAGTGCTGAGGCGATGGCTACAGCGGTGCATGCTGTTTGTGATCGTAGCTAAAAACCGATATCGTCAGTATAATGGCGCAGCGAGCGCTGAAATAATAACACTGCGCGCTGTCAAAGGCATTTCTTGGTCGGAACTGTAGGTTCATTTGAAGTGGTACGTAGTTAGACGTTCTCGCTTTTTTGTCAACAATGGCCGTATCACTGTCATATTACGGCTGCAAATTATCGCTATCTGTGCTGAAGGAGCTAAGGAGGGCTAGTTGGTTACGAGTATTATGTATGTATCGCGCTGTGTCCCGCTTAAATTCGTGCCGTAAAACCTCGTTTCATAATACCTCTAGATGGGCATGCGAGTACTGAAATAGTTCGCGTTGCCTGAGTCAATGTTAGAGAAATAAATATCTTGGGGGAATCATTCCGTGTCAGCCCTTACACAGCTAATCGCCACCGGATAAGTGGCACTGCACGTTTATTTTCTTTTTGTTAACGCATGATCTCTGCCTTGTTACAGTTTTAGAAGTGGCAGCCATTCCTCTTATGCTTATGCACAGCTGACACAGCAAGCGTTGCTGCAAGGCAATAATTACATGCGTTCGCCTTTAACGCTTGACTTTGAGCAGCCAACGGCTGAACGGCCGATGATGGTTTTGCTAGGCACCTAATCTTCGAGTGGGACAAAGCCGGACTGCAAGCGCAAGTGGCTCAGTCAGCTAAGGCGTTTCTCTGCTGAGCACGAGCTCGCGGGATCAAATCCCGGCCGCGGGGGCCGCATTTCGATGGAGGCGAAATGCGAAAACGCCCGTGTGCTTGCGTTGTAGCGCATGTTAAAGAACCCCAGGTGGTCAAAATTAATCCGAAGGCCTCCACTACGGCGTGCCTCATAATCAGAAATGGTTTTGGCACGTAATACCCCAGAAAGAACGGACTGTAAGCGCATCAATGGAATTCGACAGCGAAGTGGTGGCGGCGGCTGCGCTGACTCGAACCACAAGCAGCTAGCAGGCGGCGCATCCAAGAATTCCTCACTATTTTACGGGCCACCTATTAGGCTACTGCGCAGGCATTCTTTCGTGTTTGTTTTTGTTTTTTTTTAAGCATCGACTAGAAAAAAATTCTACATACGGCGTACGGCCAAAGATTAGCATATAGAAAACTAAAGCCGTTTTCGGCGCTCGAGGTCCGACTGCAATAAATGACCCCGTACGTACGAATTACTCCGCATTCTGTTGCGCGAGGAAGGCGGAAAGTTGAATGGAATGTTGCGCTGCAGTTTACTCTTTTCTTTATCTATAACAATGCTTCCCGCAAATCTGAGCACAAGGCGCCGAATGGGGCAGATATGCTGTACTTGTTTGAAGCGGCAAGCAGGAAGGGGACATACGTTTCTTCGTCTGCGTTTCGCAAGACCTACTGATGGAAAACTATATGTGCAACAATACACACGAGAGATACATATGGCGCTTGAAGAACGAGAAAGAAAACTGCGAGCCCTTCCCCTGAGGTGGAGATGGAAGACCAGCGAAGCTGTACTATGGTGGGAATTATGTATTTCCAATTATTACTATTAAGATTTGATGGTGTAATTGGCTATTTGAACTACTAAAGAATGAGAAATATATATGATCCGGTGGTTTTCATTTATTTAGTGACCACAAGGACCATGGACTTACGGTCGCTACGGTACACCGCCATAGGGTGTACAGCAAAGGTTGGCACGTTCTTGATAAACGCGTCACCAACGCCGCGCGCGTTCGGTGTGAACGCGGGCAAAACGCCGCCGCCATCGACAGCAGTTGTGCGCGTTGTTTGTGTGACCGCACACAACCGCTGTTAAAACGTTGGCTACGTGACGGAACGGCTAAACGACGTTGTCTACACTATTAGGGGAGAAGCGGGCGATGGTCCAGAGAGAGTCGGCGGCACAGGCGGCAGAGACTGGCAGGGCTGCGTGCATGCGCAGCAGTGGGGTGCCTCGATGCCCTTCTTGCCCACCGCTCCCCTTCCACTGGGAAGTCGCGTTTGCTCCACGCCGTGCGTTCGCTCCCCGTAAAAGCGCACGTCCCTCGCCCTCGCGCGCTTTCATTTGCACGTAAAGCATACGGCCAATGAGTTGTTTTTTTTTTCCATTGCCGGACATGACCATCGAAGAGTGAGCACTTAGCTGCTTTGCTGTAATATTTGTTGTCCAAAGGTAACAGTACAATAACATAGTAGAACGAAAGCCGACACTGCGGCCGCAATGCAGCGCAATCACCGAGCGGCATTAAAAAATAAGATAAGGAAGAGAAAGAAAGTAATTTGTTCCTAAGGCATAAATACATGTCATATCAAATTATGACCACCATTTGAGTGGTCTGAACGCAAATACCAGCGCGCGAAGTAGTACGAATGACCCTGCCGAGGAGCATCGCAAACGGTTTCCAACGGGGCGGCCTTGACGCGGGCCAATCCACTTCGAGCGGAGTGCCGCCACAGTTTGTAGCGTTAGCTACACTGGCCTAGCCAAGCCCGATTCGCGCGGCACATCAAGAGCCGTGCTGCGCATGCGCAAGGATCAGTGATGTCACACGGCTTGCGCACCGGAGCCACCGGAGCCGGCACCTCTCGCGCACTCCGCCGCCGCCGCGCGCGACTCACCGCCGCTAAAGCCCACCGCCGCCGGTCTGCGCATTCCAGAGGAGTGACGTCGTAGCCGTGGTAGACGCACTGGCGCCGGCGCGCGCTCATTGTGCAGTCGCCGTCTGACACTGCGCTGGAGCCGCTGCGCTTCTGACTGGCGTTTGCCAGTGTGGTATAGCCATGGAGAAGGAGAGCGCAAATGCTGCTCAACAGCGCAGAAGAACGGAGAAGCTTGACTCATCGGATCCCGAAGTAGTTGCCTGGCAATTAGCGGTTGAGCGTAGGAGGAATGAACAGAAGAAAGCTATATACATGTGCCACATAATACGTATACCGCGTGTGTGTCATTGGAGCAGCAGTAAGCATGACAATCAAGCTAATCCTTGACAATCTAGACAACCAGGAAAGCTAAGAATAATCAGCTGAACCTTTGCTAACGCTACGTATATCCTGGCATAGCCGAGCTAAGCCACTGCAACTTTTTGTTTTCATATTTTTCCACGTCGGGCCCCTCACTGCAAAGCATGCGCCGCCGCAGCTGCTGGTCCCACTCAAACGTATTTTAGTACACTCCAATGGCAATCAGCATATGAGTACGTACGAAAGAGTACTACAGAACATTGATAGCTATAGACTCAAGGAGGTGCGAAATCACAGCGATGATAATTAACTCCCTTATTCAACCTTCTGTAAATTTGGCAGTACGTTCTGCCGGATTTGGAAGTGTTTGTAGTGACTATAGAATACCTAATCACTTACTTCAATGAGTACTTTAGTAGCACTGCCCGAAATATAACCAGTAATAAAGACCACTTGTCCACCCAGAACGCTCTTATCCTTCGTGTTTTCTAAACGGCACCGCATGCGAGATAATATCAGTAATTAAAGCTATGCGATCAAAACATTATTCGGGAGAAGCCGATATTTCTACCGAAGTACTGTGTATTGATGTCCTGAGTATGGCCATTAAAAATGTATTACGATTCATACCTTCAGATATCCTTATGTACTGAAAATAGCTAGAGTATTGCCTATATTTAAAATGTGGACAAACATATGCTTGAATGTTATCCTCCTACTTCAGTTTTGAGTTCTGTTAATCATTACTTCCCAAACTAATTTTTTAACCAATCACCTCACTCCTCAAGCGCGAATCCTTTCGTAGTGAAGGTCAGCTTGGTGCATATTTTCTGGAGTAATAAGTCAAGAGATACCATTGTTCATAGTTTATATGATTGTGTGGCTTAACAGCTAAACGACAACGAAACCATCTTTGGCATTTTTCTCGACATTAAGAAGGCATTCAATATACGTTGGGTCATATTTTATTATTAGCTACGTTAGAATGTCACGGCTTTTGTGGTGTGTGACTAATTTTTTTTTTCGCCTGCCTTAGCTAGGAAACAGTCACTTTATAAAATGCTGCTTCCCGTCTTCCTGACATAAGCACATGTGTACCGTAGGGCTGGATATCGGGGCATCTTCCTCACAGCGGGAGCTGTTATGGGCTCCTTCCTGTAGCCGTTTCGGTAGGCGATGGTGTCCGCCGCCGCCTCCGCAGCCGGTGTCCCTAACAGCTGTCGGCGGGAATGATAAAAAATGCCCAGTTCCCGCCGGGATCGAACGCGGGCGCACGGCGGTCAGCTACCCTACCACTGAGATAGGCCAGCGCTCGCGAGCATGCAGCGAAAACATGCCCTATAAACGCATCCTAGCGCGCGAGGAGACACGCGATGTGACATTCACGCCACGTAGCGTCGATACTTGCAGGTTTTGCATTGCACTTGCATATTATTACACCAGGTAGAACGCCATGTAGCAGATGCAAAGGTAGTGGACAAGGCAGTTGAACAAGGTTTGAGGAATAAAAACAAGTTTGAGGAGATGTATACAAGAAAGCTAGAAAAAATATAGGTTGTGTACCTGATGAAATCAAATTGGCTAGGTGACTGTCATCGCCGCAATTCAAAGGGAATATTATGCCAATAAACCATCATCGTCGCCATCATAACTATCGTACCGTGTCACTTGTCAAATCAAGCTGGCTAGGTGACTATGTCACCACCGCGTTTCAAAGGGGATGCCAATAAATTATCATCAGCATCATTATAATCGCATCGTGCGACTTGTCCTGCGATGTGAGATGAATTGAATTGTGAGATGCGATGGGAATTTTTGTTAATTAGTCGATTATGCATTTAAATTTTTTGTGCAAGTAATGTCCGCCTCTTCGAGTAGGCCAGCTCATGAGCTCTTAGAATTGTGCTATCTGCCACAGGGAACCTTTAAACATTTTGGAAAGTGTTCGCTGGTACGCCCGGTATAATGATGTGATAAATGTACAACGGTGGTCAAAAGTTTCCAGGCCACAGCTTGCGCGAACACGCTCACTCTCAAGCAAGTGGTGCGGCCCTGGAGTAATTTTGGCACTCGGAAGCTGTGGGTGGCAATAAAAAAATCACAGCATATCCACGGGGTGAATGATGATGAGTGGGCGAAGCTCCCGAGGGAATCATTGGATCTCCCGCTTAAGGGGACGCTAGCACAAACGCGTTAGAGACGTGCAGTACTCTCTAGTAAGGGGGAGCGGCCACAGCGTCTTACGCAGCCATTTACACATGCCGGAACGTGCACCGCGTTTGCCGACGCCATCACATGACTGCTGAGAGAGTATACCCCCAGGTATTCATAAACGCTCCTCGACTTGAACTTGACTTGCCACCGCCTTGGGCAGCGCGTTCGAAACGCGTTGAAGGTAAGGCGGAGAGGCCACAGCGTCTTACACCAGCTTCTTACACGGACCGTAACGCGCTAGCACAAACGCGTTAGAAACGCGCTAGAAACGCGGCCTTTCGTTAATGTTGGGTATTTATTGCCATCGTGGTGCTTGTCTCTATGAGTGCTTCGTGGCGTAGTGGACTAACGCCGCGCGCTCAGAAGCGAGGGGTCCCTGGTTCGATTCCGCGCTACGGACACAACTTCGGAATTTTTTTTCTCATTTTTCTCAGACTGGTTACACACTACTACTACGACGAGGGACGAACGGGTGCCGCCTTAAGGAGCTTCGCCCCTAACGGTGTCCCTTATCCTCTTAACAAAAACCTTGGGGCTCTTATGATCCTATACATGACACGCCACATGACACGGAGTCAATGTGTGCGCGCAAGCTGTGGCCTAGAGACGTTTGACCACCTCTGTACCTGGAAGTGGAAGCCTAGTACTGTATACCGACAACTCTGGGATTTTTTTTTCAGGAGCCGAATTTCGCATGCTTTTCAGAGGCACATAATTGGCTCGAGCACTTAGGATTCTGACTTTCATCTAATGGCTTACGTTTTAACACAAATAAAACAAAACTCTTTATTTAAAGAACATATGAGTTTTTACGTTCCAGAACCACGATCTCATTATCAGGCACACCGTAGTGGGGAACTGAAATACTTTCGACCACCTGAGGTTCGTGCACCTGAATACACGGGCGTCTTGGAATTTCGCCCCATCGAAATGCGGCTGCCGTGGCCGCAAGATCTATTGCTTAGAGCTAAAGGTGCCCCAGTGCCTATGCAATACAACCTACAAATTCAAGGCAGCTCCATACTATACAGTCACAGACTATTAAATTTCCTGGTGTCGCGTTCCTTGAAAAGTTTTCACGGCACCGGCGCCGACATTTTTGCTTCCTGTGACCACCCTACACACGATGCTGCATGCTTCGACGTCCGGGGGCTTCACGGCTGCGCCTGCGTGGGACTAATCCTGCTTTGCCCCATCTTTCCGTCTTCGCTTGGGTGCCATACACGCTTGCAGTTCCAGTGGCTTTCTGAGTGACGTCAGCCCTCCGTGACCCTGGACTGGCACTGCCCCTCGCTTTAAATGAGCCGCCTCTTCTTCTACCTGACCGGCATTTTGGCAGCAGCGGTTACGGCGCGACATTTTTATTAAGGCGACCCATCAGCCTTAGATGGTTGATGGGTCAAAAAATCCGATGTCCGGCGTTATAGCACCAAAATTGATGGTTCCACTATGCCACATGGTGCCACCATGTGTTGGTGCCACCAACAAATTACCTCTGCCTTAATTAAGATAGAGTTAATTAAGGCACTCTAACCCACGACCTTTGGTGGGAGTCGAACCCTGGAGCTTTGGTGCAAGTCGAACCCACAACCTATCGTGTTAATTAGGGCGAAATTAATTCAGGCACAGTAAATTAAGGTAAAGTTAATTAAGGCATTCAAACCCTTGCATTTGGTGGGAGAAAAGAGTTAATAGGTAGTAACAACTCATTCTAAAGAAAATCTCAAGTAATTTAATGAATGTATTGTGAGCGCGCATCCTCTTCAGCGTATGCTAAAGTGACTGTCACCTTTTTAATCTAACCACCATGCACACACGTTTGTGCAGAATCTTGTACGTTTCTTTCTCTTCCATGCTCCGTCGCAGCTGCCAATTGAAAATTGTAAACTGATGGTGCCGAGAAGCTGCCTAAGTTGCAAAGTTGGTAAAAGATTTTCGGCAAGAGATGCGTGACATGCAAAGGGCCATCCAAAAGGAGCCTCTAAAGGAGTTCAAGGATATGAAGCACTGATTGATTTCTTCAGCACTCACTTGGATGCAATAGCGACACGCTATTCTGCAATTGAAAAAAAAGTTGCAGTGGCTTAGCTCGGCTATGCCAGGATATACGTAGCGTTAGCAAAGGTTCAGCTGATTATTCTTAGCTTTCCTGGTTGTCTAGATTGTCAAGGATTAGCTTGATTGTCATGCTTACTGCTGCTCCAATGACACACACGCGGTATACGTATTATGTGGCACATGTATATTTATTTTTGCTCAACGTCACGTTGCTCTCCGTTCTTCTGCGCTGTTGAGCAGCATTTGCGCTCTCCTTCTCCATGGCTATACCACACTGGCAAACGCCAGTCAGAAGCGCAGCGGCTCCAGCGCAGTGTCAGACGGCGACTGCACAGCGAGCGCGCGCCGGCGCCAGTGCGTCTACCACGGCTACGACGTCACTCCTCTGGAATGCGCAGAACGGCGGCGGTGAGTCACGCGCGGCGGCGGCGGAGTGCGCGAGAGGTGCCGGCTCCGGTGGCTCCGGTGCGCAAGCCGTGTGACATCACTGATCCTTGCGCATGCGCAGCACAGCTCTTGATGTGCCGCGCGAAACGGGCTTGGCTAGGCCAGTGTAGCTAACGCTACAAAAAGAAAAGGCTGCTTGGACAGCCAAGTGTCGGGAACTTGGACAACAAATGTATGGTCTTGCGGAGAGGGTGACAGCCCAGGAAGAGCACTCAAGAAACAGGAACGTTGAAATTATAGGTGTGCCATTGACTGATAATATTCTTCATTTTTATTGTGGGGTTTTACGTGCGACAACCAGTTCTGATTATGAGGCATGCCGTAGTAAAGGGCTCCGGGTTAATTTTGACCAGATGTGGTTCTTTAACGTGCACTACAACGCAAGCACACGGGCGTTTTTGCATTTCGCTTCCATCGAAATGCGGCATTGAAAATGAAAATTCCTCTGCAGTTTTAACAATGTAGGGCAGTCCGGTTAATGTGATTACCTGTGCCACTGTTGTCGACGTTTCTCACCGTGTACCGTGGAAGAAGGGTGGGTGCCCGAATATTATCGTTCACTGTCGTTCGCGTGCGAAGAGTGATGGACTCATTGAAAAGGCCCGAAAAAAGCGCGTATCTGCCACTGCTCTGGGACACTCTGGTCACACCTTGGTTTTGGCAAAAGAGCATTTGTGCCTAAGTCTAAAAAAGCTTCCTACCAGTTTCCTTAACATCTACGATTCATAACCTGATGGAACATACTACATTTAAGGCGATTATGATACATCTAGAAAATAACCAACAGCTTCACGGCAATCAGCATGACATTAGGTATGGCATGTCCACTGCAACTCAGCTAGCCGAGATAACCGACGACTTCGTAAATTCACTAAATATCAAGAGGCAAATGTTTTAGACTTTTCTAAAACGTTTGATGTTGTTCATCATGATGACTTAGTAACTAACCTGCATGACATTGATATTGAACACAACATTTTTTGCTTGATAGCATGCTACTTAGCTTCAAGGAAACAATACGTGCCTGTTAATGACTATATCTTTGACACACTAGATGTAAACTCAGGAGTACCAGGAGGGTCGATGCTTGGTCCGCTGCTGTTTTTGGTTTGTATAAATAATATCTATATATCAGTGCAACCACCAGTGAAGATTCTACTTTTTGCGGACGATTGTGTTGTGTTTACTAGCATAAATCATCACTCTGATCAAGTCAAGACTAAATGATGCGTTGCATTCAATCAGTCCATGGTGCGACAAATGGAGCTTGAAGCTCAATACATTTAAAACGGTGAGCACATTTAGTAACAAAAAATAGCCTTTAGAATTTGCTTACGCCATTAAAAATGCTTGTGTTAAAGAACTCGGCAAGTGAAGTATTTAGGTGTTACACTCACAAGTAACTTAAGTTGGGAACCTCATATAGATAATCTTTGTAGTAACGCACTGAAAAAGCTGGCATGCATTTTTAAAGCGGAAACTACGTCACGCGCCACCCGCAGTAAAGTTAACACCATACAAAGCTCTCATCAGGCCAAAATTAGAATGTGGGGACCTAATCTGTAGTTCGTATCAACAATATTTATTTACAAAAATAGAAAGGGTGCAGGACTTAGCCTTGAGGTTTATCTATTCTAATTATTCGCGTCTCTCAAGTGTATCTGTCCTTCGCGATAGGGCAAAGATGGAAAAATTCGATCATCGTAGAATGGTGTCCAGATAAAAATCTATCTATCAGCTTTACCATGGTCACTTTAATAAAATACCGCGTGAACGTTACATAACTGAGCCGTCTATGTGCTTTGACCGTATACACCACAACAAAACAGTTAGGCAACCACTTAGTCACCTTAAGATACATCAGTATTTCCTGTTTCCTCATACTATTTCACTATGGAATATATTACCACAGGAAGTAGTTAACGCTAATACGACACAATCGTTCGTTCATCTTGTGAATATTTTTTTTCTTTTTAATAATATTGTACGACACTGCCGTGTACGGTTGTGTATGTACGGTATATCACTGCTTTGTTTTTAAGCGGCGAACTACAGCTATTGTTCCTGCTTCATATTATTGTTGATAATTCTGCATTGCAAATGTTGATGTCCCTGTATTTTTGTGTTTCTTTTCTTCTTTATCACCACTGATGTTACCACTCCTGTTTGGGCCCAAATAGGGCCTGCAGTATTTGCAAATAAATACATAAATAATTGTCATTCTGAACAGGCATGGGGCAGCATCAGCAGAGCGAACATTTTGGGGCTATGCATTAAAGCTGAATATTCAATTTGTCATACCATGCGTTTCATTTGCCAGTATGCGCATTCCACCAATAACCTTATTTATCACGAAATTCACGTCTTGTCAACCAGTTAGGTCGGTGGATCTCTAGTGAATCATACAAAAAAAAACCTTATACTCGGCTTTATTTGTATAAATTGCTTACGCGGTGAATGACCAAGGTAGTTTATTAAAATTATGTCTATCCCACGCCCTGTGAGATTCGATGTTTTCTGTGTTGTTTGCTTTGATTGGCGGTAATTAGTGATGATGTTCACGGCGAATGTTTAATTTCTTCAGCGTTTATTCCAGTACGAGATGGGTGAGTTGATGTTAAACGTTGCATTGAGTGTACGACTGCTGTTTGTGTAGTACACCGAACAGACACGGAGACGTGTTCGCTTGAGGCGTGGTGCGCCATTGTCCATAATCTCTGAGAGGGTTGAGCCTTGCCATTGCCTCGCATGGCACAGCACATCGGGACAGAAGTATTAAACTTTAATTGAATTATGGCGCTGTACGTGCCAAAACCACAATCGGATTATAAGGCACGAAGTAGTTGCGGACTCCAGATAAATGTTGACGCCCTGGTGTTTATTGACGCACCCCTAAATGTGAGCGCACTAGCATTTTTGCATTTCGCTGCAGTCGAAATGCGGCTCGAACCCGCGACCTCGAGCAATGCCATATAGCCGAAGAGCCATGGTGGGCGCAGATGTGTCGATTTGAAGTGCGACCGCTTCCATGGTGTCGCCTAGATGCTTGCCAAGGTTGAATTGTGGGGGTATTGGTATAGCATACTAGAGCTTGGAATGCGCAGCATTTTAGACGAGACACACAGATGAGGAACACACACGACACAGCGCTTATGCTACGGCACTTAAATGCGGCTTTGCGTCTGCACGCCTTGCGTCAGTTGTCCGCTTGACAAATTTGCATGCTGTTTATTTTTCAGAAATAGCAGAAGTGTACCGTACCATACCTTCAGTTTGCCCGCAACCGTTGTTTTCTTGATTTCTCACGTCATATTTTCCCTCTCCCCCCCTCCCCCCTGTATGTGAGCTGCGAGCCAAGAGTGGCAAGGCTGTCATTCACTCGTTTATCGAGTGCGTCGGCTGAACCGAGTCCTTGCCTCCTCTCCCTACCTCCTCTTATCTACGTCCCCTCTGGAATGTTGCACGTTAGTACAAAGGTAAGACCTGTAGTTTCTGCAATGCTTTTGCGGGGGGTCACGGATAATTACAGATGTCAAGGGGCTAATGTGGCGACACCTAGGGAGCTCCAGAGGGCAGCCACGCGATGGAAAAGTCTAAGCGAGTTTCTGGCGTCGACTTTCCTCTCTTCCGCGATGCTGCCATGTGAACCACCCCCCGACGTGCCGTGCAAGACAGCAGCAGTGGAAAATTCCACAGAAGAGGCAAAGAAAGCTTGGCTTTAAAATTTTTAGTCATGTTCCTTCACGTCTCGGCAGTTGCCAACGCAAAAAGCGGTACTGATAAATTAGGTTAGGTAATCTGCGATGGAAACGTCGTGTTTCGGTATTGTGTAGGGGTGTTTCATTTGTTCCGCTACTCACCAATCTGTGCTTTACTGCAAAGAACAACCAAGGGCAACCGCATTCTTCTTGCAGCCGCGAAGTCGCCAATGTCAGCAACAACTTCATCGCCAAATTTCAACAGCGCGTTTCACCGGGAAGAAAGGAAAAAAGAAATGCAAACGGAACAGTAACATAGCGTCACGCCTCGTCGTTTGCGGTAGCGATCCAGCGCTTTCGCGTTTCCTGCACCGCCTCTACTGTTTCCCGTCATAATCAGAGCCCGTCCCCGCCCTAGCTTGCCTTTAATTAACGGCCATGGACGCAGGCGAAATTCATTAGGGCGCGCCAGTTCCCTTCAGGTCCCGACGTCCATAAAAGCCCGTCCCCCACCCTCGCCAGGGTGACAGCGGCGAAACGGCCCGCAGGACAGGGCTCGTGTGGAGAGCGCCGAGTGGCGTACG
Organism: Dermacentor silvarum; assembly: GCF_013339745.2. NCBI lineage: Eukaryota > Metazoa > Arthropoda > Arachnida > Ixodida > Ixodidae > Dermacentor > Dermacentor silvarum. The sequence goes on from NC_051157.2 coordinate 216,384,157, forward strand.
TAAATAAATGAAACACCACCGAGCGGTCTCTTCATACAAGCGGCGCACAACGATCCGACACTGCCATGCTTCGCTTGCCTTCCACCCCCCTGTAGTCGAGAAGCTTTCGCGTTTTGTGGGTGGAGAATGAAACAAATCAGAGCTCTCGCGGTGCGAGCTGACGTTCCCGACAGCATTGCTGGGGGGTTGTTGAACACGCGATGTGGAGCGCCGGATCCATCAGCCCAAGGGACAATAGCTTGCGCTCGCAAGCACATGCGCCAGCTTGACGTACCGAAGTATCCTCGATGCATTTCCAATGAGCTTTCCAATCAACATCGCTTCACACGTGCTCCTCTTGGTGTGGTCCCCTGTGGAAGTTAACGCGGTGAAAAGCGAGCAGTACATCTTACGCATTGCGCATACACAGCCTACGAATATTTGTCAAACATTTTCCTTCTCTTTATCGTCGTTATCATCATGAGCCTATCTTTATGTCCCCTGTAAGACGAAGGCCTCTCCCACCGATCTCCAAATCAGCTAGTCTTGTGCTAGCGGATCCTAACTTGCGTCTGCAAATTTCCCAAATTCATCACCCCACATAAATTTTTCTCGGTTATATTTTAGAGGCTGCTCAGATAGAAAAATTCTGCTTACAAAATATCCACGCGTTTTTGGAAATAAACGCTGCAGGTGTAAACACTACCGAGGGTGAGCTTCTTGTTTGCCCTATTAAAAACTGGGTCCTTAAAAATCAGTTGTCAGACCCTTTAGGATTTCTTCGCCGGAGCAAAATGATATCGTCGTTTTCACATACACCCCATGACATAGCGGGTTTGTATAACACGTAGTTTATGATGACGTAACAATCCGTGCTTCTTTAGCTTGCGCTCTTCCACTACCCACGTAGAACTCAGCAATTTTCATGTCGTAAGCACGGGTCGATAGGCTGACGTAGATAAATATGCCTTTGCAGCCGTTCGATCGTCTTCAGCATGGTCGCCGTCGTGCTGATATCGTAACACACATGTACGCTCACGACCCCCACACAAAACTACTCAATTTAAAGAAACACGTTGGTTCACCGGATAGCGGTTTGTGGAGCCTCAAACAATGCTGGATAGCCACATACACCTGTAAAATGTGTCGCATAATATCAATTCCCACAGTGCGTGGCATCCGCACAATTTTTTTTTGTGCAGACACGATCCCATGTGAGTAATCAGCCTACATAAACTTACTCTTGCACAGAATGTAGAGTCTGGCTGTCAACAGTGAACTCTCATTTTCTTGCCACGTTATTAAATATTATCTTTGTATTCAGCATATAAAACTTCAACCATACTCTAAAAACTTGTCCTCGGCGATTTGTTGCAAGCCATCTCCGAGGTTTCTGAACACTAGAATGTCATCTGCAAACCGCAAATTCGTGAGATATTGAACTTTATTGTCACTCCAAATCTTTTCCTACCTACTACTCTGCATACTTCTTGTAGTCATGCAGTGAATATCTTTGAAGAGATTGCGTCTCCTCGTCTCACCTTTTTCTTGATCGGTTACGCTAGGGCATTGTGGTGAAGTTTTGTAGTTGGCCGAAGAATCAATGTCCTAAATTCATGAACATGCGCAGAAGGACGCGCGTGTGAAGCCTTGCAAGACTGTATGCGTATACGAAATGTTACAATACAAAAAAGCTACGTGTACCATACTAAAGGTTACTATATGGTAATCTTTAGTATAGGTACACGCAGCTTTTTAGTTTATAGGCGCACATAATTGCGAGATTACTCAACTTTATTAAACGTTAGCGTGCTAAGAGTGTATAGGCGATATGTTGCTTTAATGCGGCTGTGGGTCTGCATGCTGTGCGTCAGTTGTCCGCTTGACAAATTTGCACGGTGTTTACTTTTACGATATCACAGAGATGTACCGTACCATACCTTGTATTTAAATTTATCCAGTTTGTCCGCAATCACTATCGTGTCTAGCATTAGCGTTTCATACTTGACTTAAATTTCAGCTCTCTGTAGCTTTTCCTTGACTTCTTATGTCGCATTTTCCCTCTTCCACCCTCCGCTCATGTATCCAAGCTGCGCGCGAAGAGTGGCAAGGCTGTTGTTCACTCGTTTCTTGACTGCGTCAGTTCTACCTAGTATTTGCCTCCTCTCCCTGTGCCTTCTCTCTACCAATCTATCTACCTCGCCTCCGTAGTGTTGCACGTTAGTACAAATGTAAGCGCTGTAGCTTCTGCAATGTTTTGCGGGGGGTCACGGATAATTAGGAGTCATGAGGGAGGTAGCGGCCGAGTACTGCACGAGAGAGGCCAACTCCTGTTCTAGTGAGGGAAAGTCTTTCTTGAAGCTTAGTGGGCCTTCCTAATTTGGTTGCTCCTAGACTAGTAAAGCCGCACTAGCTCTCGCCAATATTTTTTTTGCCGATGTGAGGCGCCACTCCATGCCTAATGTGGATTGGATGAGGATTCGAACTTACGACCTTCACATTAGAAGCCGGGTGTTCTACCCCTGCTCCACGCCACCATCTTGGAAGCTTGGAAGAAGTATTCAAGCTCTTAGACTGGGAAGGCTTACGAGTGAGGATCAACGGCGAATATCTCAGCAACCTTCGGTTTGCAGATGACATTGTCCTATTCAGCAACAATGGGTACGAATTACAGCTAATGATTGAGGACCTTAACCGTGAAAGTGTAACAGTGGGGTTGAAGATAAATACGGAGGCGACAAAAATAACGTTAAATAGTCTTGCAAGGGACCAAGAATTCAGGATCACCAGTCAGCCTCTAGAGTCTGTAAAGGAGTGCGTTTATCTAGGTCAATTACTCACAGGAGACCCTGACCATGAGAAAGAAATTTACACATGAATAAAATTGTGATGGAGTGCATACGGCAGGCATTGTCAAATCATGACTGGAGCTTATCATTGTCGTTGAAAAGGAAAGGGTGCAATCATTGCACTCTACCGGTGCTAGCATATGGGGCAGACACTTGGAGATTAACAAAGAAGCTCGAGAACAAGTTAAGGACCGCACAAAGTGCGATGGAACGAAATATGTTAGGCCTCACGTTAAGAGACAGGAAGAGAGCGGTGTGGATCAGTGAACAAACGGGGATAGCCGATATTCCAGTTGACATTAAGCAGAAAAAATGGAGCTGGGCAGGCCATGTAATGCGTAGGATGGATAACTGGTGGACCATTTGAGTTACAGAATGGATACCAAGAAAACAGAAGCACAATCAAGGTCGGCAGAAAACTAGGTGGGGTGATGAAGTTGGGAAATTTGCAGGCGCAAGTTGGAATCAGCTAGCGCAAGACAGGGGTAATTGGAGATCACAGGGAGAGGCCTTCGTCCTGCAGTGGACATAAGTATAGGCTGATGACAATGATGATGATTGTGGTGGTGGTGGCGGCGGATAATTACACCCGCCGTGGTTGCTTGTGGCTATGGTGCTGGGCTGCTAAGCACAAGGCCGCGGGATCAAATCCCGGCCACGGCGGCCGCATTTCGATAGGGGCGAAATGCCGAAAACACCCGTGTACTTAGATTTAGGCGCACGTCACAGAACCCCAGGTGGCCCAATTAATCCGGAGTCCCCAACTACGGCGTGCCTCATAATCAGATGGTGGTTTTGGCACGTCAACCAACATAATTTCATTTTAAGGGCTAATTACAGCTGCCAAGAGGGTATTGGGATGGCGCCCAGGGAGCTGTGCACATGTGACGCGGTGCAAAAGTTCAAACGAGTCCTTCGCGTCCCCTTTCCTGTCTGCCACGTTCCTGCCATGTATATGCACGCCCCAAACCACCTCCCGGTGCGGCGTGCAAGACAGCAACAGCAGCAGAAGTGCAAAAGTTGAAGGAAGAGGCAAACAAAGCTGTGCTTTAAAGCACCATCACTCTGCTGTCATCCCTTCTACGGGGAGGTCAGCGGGCTCTCTCTTAGGCTCAGATTTATGGAGGGATTCGGGCCCTTGTTTGCGCGCGCTCTGGTTGCGTGTGCGCAAGATGGCGCCTGGGAAGACCACATCCAGGCGTAAAAATTTCTGGAGATCGTTTAAGCTTCGTCTTTAAGAGTTAGAACGCGATAGCATTCAAAGATTCCTGAATGCTTGTAAGGCTTCCCGGCAACTGCAGCTTTCTTTTTTTTTTCTCCGCCTTCGACTCTGCGCGTCGCTATCCGTTTTACTCTGCCGAGGAGGCGAGCGCGATCGGGATTGTGTTTACGCAAGCAAACTACCCGGGTGCGCCGCTGTTGGTATGGTAGAATTGCTGGAAAAGGGGTTTGTGTTTGAGTTTCCTCATAACAGAATTATGTTCCCTCGTACATTCAAATTATAAACCGACGCTATCATGTCTGCAGGTTGTAGTCAAGTCGTACTTTACGATTTTAACAGCAGAGCTGTTTAATCTCTTGGTTAGACCGCGTAGTGCGAACAAAAAACTGCGCCTGGCGATGACGTCACCGCGCACTGTCTAGCAACGCCTTACACAGGTGGTGCGAGGCGTTGCTAGGCGACACACGTGACGTCATCGCTTGGTGAGGTTACCACCCTCTCCCAGGTTACCATCGCCACAGCGCGAGGCCCGGCCGACGTATCCGGCATTCGTCGGCGTGCCCCGACTTCAGCAGGCGTCGAGATGGGACATGCTGCCTTTTGCGTCGGACTCGTCGCCCAGAATGGATCGCATCCGCGTCTCATCAAGCAAGATGGGCTAGAATACCTAGACGAAAGAATACCTAGTGACGAAAATGTCATGACATGCATGTCATGTCACTCATGCCATGCATATTTTGATATATATCCAGTTAAAGAAACGACCACTACGCCAACAGAACAACGAGCACACACCTAGTCGCCTATGTGAGGTCATGTCATGCATATCCTGATATACATCCAGTTAAGGAAGCGACCACGAAGGCAACACGACCACAAGCATATACCTTGGGGCCCAAGCTAGTAGACAACTTGGGTCACTAGATAGATAGATAGATAGATAGATAGATAGATAGATAGATAGATTGTGGTGAAAAGTGATCCTATTGTTTTTCGCAAGGAAATCCAACTTCACATTTTGTCTTGGCATTCATGATTGCCTTAATAGTGCAAAAAAGATGAAGATACAAGAAAAAACAACAAGTTAAGCGCTATGACTTTCAAAAGGCACTTTTTCTTGCCACCAACAGAAAAGCATAAGAGCAAATTATGGCGCATACACTTCTGAGAATAACAAACATCTAATTATTATCTGTCGCACACCCTTCGGAAAACGAACTTTGACAGAAAAAGTCCTAACGCGAAAGGAAGAAACCCGACATAGCTCATCCGCCTGCAACCAAGGCATAGACAGTATAACGTTGATATTACAGACAATACAGATGCCCCTTGATAGTGGAATATGATTTTGTGTTATTGATGGGTCAATAACACACGTTGGGCCATTTTTAAATGTGGAAAGCCCTAACTCTTTCGCGAGTTAATCTATGTCCGCATATAAAAACGAGTGAGGAGCCCTGGAAAAGTGGTTCGCATCCACATTGGTGACAATGAAGAGCAAGAAGCGAACCGAACAAGGCACCCCGTCGGGCGAGCTGTGGTGCTCCCCGAGTTCAGACAGCAGGCCATCTGCCCAGTGTAACTGCGTCCGCACTATAAAGGTACGGGATAGGCAACGCCACAATTACAAGGAACAAATGTCATCTTTTATTCATTGTGTAACACCAAACTCTTCTTGAGTTTGGTGTTACACTGTGCCGGTTTTCGCATCCCCTTCGTGAGCTCGCGCTTATGCAGGGCTGGGCAAATGGCGCTTAGCGTATTCCTGTCCACAAAGACTACACATCGTATCGGGCGGGCCACTTTCTTTAGCGCACAACAGGAATTACACAAAAAGAGTCGCCTCTACTAATATTGCCTATGCCCGGGATGCAAACACCGGATGAGAGGCGGACTGTTATTGTTTTTCTCTCTCTCTCTCTTTTTCACGTCTTGCTACTGCGATTTTTTCCTTTTTCTTACATTTCGTGAGGGCACCGTGGTGTAATGTTTGGTATCCTCAGGACGCAAACATCATTATTTGTACTGTTTTTTTTTGTTTGTTTGTTTTGTGTCCGCGTTTCAACTCCCTTTAGTCGGGAATAAACGTTAGTTTGAAGTCAGCGCATTTCCTGCCACTCGCCCTTTGCGCATTCGTTGTACTACCGAGGCAATCATGCATATAGTTACAAACTGGTCCACTTTTCAGCACTTGTGACTTAACATTGTATAGCGATACGCATTATCTCCTACTTATTTTTTCTATATTCCTGCGCATGGGTACTTATATTTTTCTCTGAATTGTTTACCTTGTTTCACGTGACCTGTCCTTGTTTATTTTACCTCTATTTTTTATAGAGGAACAATAAATTGAGGAACTCTATTATTATTCCGCTGTTTTTTGTTAAGACTACTGGTTCCGCCGCCCTGCACCCAGTCAGTGGTCCCGTGTGAGCTTGTAAGGTATTATAAATGAATGCCCAATAAATAAATAAATAAATAATAAAAAGCTAGCAGATCTCACGCACTGTGGGAATCGATGTTATGCGAAGCAGTGTGCAGGGAGTATACCAAGTTAACGAAACGACCATGAGAGCACCAAGACGTAGGTGGCTCTTTCATGACCTACATGACACGCATGTCATGTCATGAGTCCTCAGGAGTCTCTTTAGCTACACCTAAGAGACCTTAGGGTGAAAGCCTTAGTCATGCTCATGACTATGACTTCGACGATCAAGCTTTAGCCTTTTCCTTCACTTAGTACCACATCCGACCCATTCCATTGGTTTTGGGGTATTGATCTTTTTTTGATAAGTCATTGTCATTCTTGCTGAGTCATGTTGATGGCTGCTTTTTACCATCATTCTTTAGTGTTTCCTTTACTTAGTGCCCACGTTCGAACCCATTCCAGTGGTTCTTGAGTGTTAATCTTTTTTCGCTGAGTCATTGTTATTATTCTCTGAGTCATGCGCATGACTATGACTTCTACCAGCATACTTTAGTGTTTTCTTCACTTAGCACCAACGTCAGAACCCATTTCAGTGGGTTTTGAGTGATAATCTCTTTTCGCTGGGTCATTGTCATGACCTACATGACACGCATTTCATGACATTTCTGTCTAGGGATGGTAATATCGATGAACGATTAATCGATTAATCGACGAAAAGTACGCCGCAAAACGATTAATCGTCATCGATGTCTACCTTTAATTTAATCGGTTTAATCGATGAAAGCAGTTCGATTAATCGTTTTCCAGACAGTGACTAAAGTGGCGTGAAAATTTTGAAATTGTACTATAGAATGCGGAGCACGAGCAACGACAGCGCGGCTGCGAAGACCGAGAGGGACTGTCAACTGTTTTCCCCGAGTCCCGCCGAGATTGCCAAGCGTTTCCCCGCTTTAAGCACACGTCACACAGGCTGCCTGGGGCCGGAGAGAGGCCGCCCCCCGTGGAGGAAGAAATGAACTAAGAGAGATCATTACGTGAGGCAGCAAGTCTTGGAAAGCGAACTCATCGACAAGCCATTTCCTTCGCTGTTTACCTCGCAGTATAGGGTCAGCACGTGACCCTGAGAGACAACGTATTGGCCGATAATGTTTGGTTCGCAGTAGTTTCAAATCGGTGCGCACCCGTTCAGCTGCGCTGCTGCCCTGCACCCGGCAGCATTAAACCTACCGCGCGCTCTGATGTGGCGATCACGTGTTGGGCCGTTACTTCTTGATGTCAGTCGTGCTGCAATGCTCTCTTTTAATTTCTCCTTCCTCCACGCCCACCCTCCTCAGTAAGTGCCATTTTTAACATACAGGGTGTTCCTTTTTAAGTTTTATGGAATTTTTAGAAATCGCCTGTGGCAGGTAGCATAATTGTTATCATTGATGAGGCGGACATTATTACGAGAAATTGAAACACATATTCGACTAATTAATAAATATTACTAATTAACTTCATAGTTAATTAATTTACGACGTATATTGAAATTTACCAATTGCAGCCGGTGAAGTTGTTTATTTATTTATTTCACGTACTTTCCAGGCCCGAACGCGTTACAGAAAGGAGTGGAGTCAAAAACAAAAAATGATGCAGCAAAAATACAAACCAAAAATATTAACAATATGCATTCGAACAGTGGTCTTGAAGTTGGTAGATTCAGTGATGAGTGCGACTGATGCGGTAACGCGATTCCAGTCCGTGCTTGTCCTAGGGATGAATGAGTCACTGTACCGGTTTGTGCGGCACAATGTCACCCCGATTTTAAGGCTGTGGTCAGTGCGGGACGAAATATAAGTAGAGTAGCTGTCTGGGTCAGTTGGTACATACTGAATAGTAAAAACCAGTCAAAAGACGAAGGACAGAGAAGAGACGTGGCACACACGACGACTGGAAAACCAGTCGTCGTGTGTGCTACGTCTATTCTCTGTCCTTCGTCTTTTGACTGGTTTTTACTATTCAGTACGAAATATAAGACGGAGGGGCAAGAAGGGTTTCTTTTAGAAGGGGGTTCAAATGAAAAACTTTGTGAAAAAGGGAAAGACGGGAACATTTGCGGTGTGACGAAAGATCAGGTAAGTTAAGAGTTCATTTCATTGATGAGATACTTGCATAGCGAGAATAATTAGATAAGACAAAGCGTGCACCGCGGTTTTGAATACTTTCTAGAGTAGAAACTAATGAAGACTGAGTCGGATCCCAAATGGCTGAAGCATACTCCAATTTGCAGCGAACTAAAGTTTTGTAAAGAGTTAGCTTCAGGGACGAAGGGGCAGAGCTAAAATTACGGCGCGAGTAACCAACCATACGGTTAGCGTTATTAGCAACATAGACAATATGCGAATGCTAAGAAAGGTTATTTGATATGTGAAGGCTGAGATGCTTGTAAGAAGTAACTGACGTCACAGGTGCACCATTAATAAAGTACGTGTGCATGACAGTGTTACGATATATTCGCATGACCTTGCATTTATTTTAATTTGTTTGCATGCACCAATTAGAACACCACTCAGTTACGCGGTTAAGGTCGTCCTGCAGTTCTTGGGAATCGGAAGAATTAGGAATTTTACGGTAGAGAACACAGTCACCTGCGAATAGCTTTATGGAAGAACAAAGAACGCAGTTCGGAAGATTGTTAAATAGATTAAAAAACATCGCCCAAGCACTCCGTACAGATGGTTAACCAGAGAAGCTGAAACGTGCAGCCCCGATGTTTAGCAGTGGGTTAATGCCGACGATGTATTGAAGCGTTTCTCAAATATTGGCTGCATGGTTGTGTTTCTAGTGGAACGCAAGCGCCAATGGCGGGCGGACGCTGCTAACCACGACGCCGAGCTAACTCGAGATATCGAACGCATGCGACAACGGCGAGCCGAGGAGGCGGCGTTGCGGCCAGAGCAGCGTCAACGTGGCAATGGCGGGAACGCGTTCGCCGGGGCAACGCCCGCTTTCGGCGGGAGTTTCTCGGGCGGCATTTTGGCTTCGGCTGCGACGAAACGTCCACGTTGAAATCACGAGGTGGAACGCAAGCGCCAATGGCGGGCGGATGCTACGCCGAGCTAACTCGAGATATCGAACGCATGCTTCAACGACGAGCCGAGGAGGAGGCGTTTCGGGCAGAGCAGCGTCAACGTGGCAATGGCGGGAACGCGTTCGCTAACGATGTAACTAACGGCGCTAGCTGCCAATGGCGCGCGGGCTTGGGTGCGACGTAGAGAACGACGTAATGACGGCGCAGCCAATGGAGACGTTTATCGAAACATGGGACGAATGGTTTTTCGTTTCGCTTAGCCATATACAGCTTTCACTGTAAAAGAGAAGTGGACCGAGGACTGAGCCTTGATGAACACCTGCTGGTACATTAGAAAACAGGCGTATCCACTTGTCAGGCGTATCCACTAGGAATTAATTTCCAGATTTTGGAACTGAGGTTTGAACAGCGAAAAAAAAACACGGACACGAAGAAACAAATACCACAAACAAGCGCTTGTTTGTGGTATTTGTTTCTTCGTGTCCTTGTTTTCTTCGCGCTGTTCAAACCTCAGTTCCAAATTATGAACCAACTAGCCCTCATCAAGAACTTACTGAATTTCCAGAATGACACCAGTTCGGAGATATGCACCATCAAACTCGCCGTAAAGAAACGCTGTTGTTGCACTTACATTTTACCAAAATGCCTTGAAGTACAAAAGTAACTGGAATGCCCATGTATTTCGTCCCACACTTTGAGAAATAACATCTCGAAACTGGTGTCATCCTGTAAATTCCTTTCAAGTGGGTCTTGCGAACTCATCGGCTACAATTCATAAATTGTAATATGTTTCGTAAAGTAATTAACTAAGAAGTTCATTACTCAATGTTTGTTAATTAGTCAAATATGTATTTCAATTGTTCGTGCTACTAATGTCCGCCTCTTCGAATAAGCCAGCTCAACGATAAGAATTATGCTACCTGCCACAGGCAATTCTGAAAAATTCCGTAAAACCTAAATATGAACACCCTGTATATTGTTTATTCCTTCACTAGTCCCTAGTGGCAATTATAGTTGGCCTTCAAGAAGTCAAACATTATTCTTTATCAAAGGTTATTTCTTGTATTTCTTATCCTGGTTCCACCTTTCAAACGTTATAATGGGTACTTACGTGAGTAGGTAACTGTGTTTCAGCCTTTTTAAAGCGCCGGAAAAAAAGTCGATTAATCGATTAATCGACGAAAAGCCCCGCATCGAAAGCGATTAATCGATTATAGGCTAAACCGACGAACGATTAATCGTTAATCGATTAAAATATTTCATCGACCATCCCTATTTCTGTCATGACTTATTACTTAAGTTCGTCATACAGTCCTGTCTTACCATGCCGATTTTGGTACATATCAAGTAAACGAAACGACCATGAGAGCACAAAGACGTAGGCGGCTAGATAGATAGATCGATAGATAGACAGATCGATAGATAGATAGATAGATAGATACTGTCAAAGTAGCAAATGTTCGCCAAGAGATGCTTCGCATTTAAAAACTAAATAAGTAAATACGAAACTAATAGTTATTAAATAACATTTAAATACATTGCCACGGCGATGAGAGTAGCAAAAGGGATAGGAAAATTATATTTACACGATATATACAGAGAAAGACGGCTGCAGGCAAGATGGCAGAACACCAACACGAGCGCTGCACAGATCGTCTTCACCGTCTTTTTGGCGCATTCTTCCATGCTCGGCATAGCGCGTAACATAGAACCCCCGCCGTCGAGAGCGCCGTCTCGGCGCTTAAGGAGCAGTAGGATCTTGTCCGGCAACATAAGGCTTAAGGCGGGAGACGTGCACGATATCAGTGACGGACGCGGCAGATGAGCGACTGTCCAATGGAGTGATCTCGTACGTGACGTCTGTGACCTGGCGTAGGACTTTGTAAGTCCCGGAGTATCGGGAAAGAAGCTTTGACGACAAGCCAACGTGGCGGCAAGGCGTCCAGAGGACTCCTGAGGAATTAACGACTCTGTGATGGCTATCGTAGCGGGCCTTCTGGGACAGCTGGGAGGCATAAAGACGATCCCCTGCAATCTGGCGAGCCGTTGCAGCCCGAGAAGCTGCATCGCGGGAGTAGTCGGTAACAGGGTGCACAGGTGATGGTAAAAGAGTCTCGAAGGGCAATGTGGGATGGCGGCTAAACAAGAGATAAAAGGGGGAAAAGCCAGCGGTGTCATGGCGTGACGAGTTGTAGGCGAATGTCACATATTGCAAGGTGCTGTCCCAATCACGGTGGTCTGAGGTAACGTACATGCAGAGAATTGTGGTCAGCATGCGCTTGAGGCGCTCGGTTAGCCCATTGGTTTGCGGATGGTAGGCAGTGGTTAGCTTGTGACGGATGAAACACGAACGAAGAATGTCGTCGACGACTTTGGACGGAAAGGAGCGACCACGGTCGATCAGCAGCTGTCGAAGAGTGCCGTGGTGAAGAATAACGTCGTAAAGTAGAAATTCCGCGACGTCAGTGGCACAGCTTGTCGGTAGTGCCCGGGTGACAGCGTATCGTGTCGTGTAGTCCGTAGCGACGGCAATCCACTTGTTCCCAGTCAGAGATGTTGGGAATGGCCGGATGAGGTCAAGGCCGACGTGGTAGAATGGGACACCGGGAATGTCGATGGGCTAAAGAGGACCGGCTGGCGACAAGGATGGATGCTTGTGGCGCTGGCAAGACTCGCAAGAAGCAACGTATCGGCGCACAGAGCGGTGGAGGCCTGGCCAGAATAACCGACGCCGAACGCGACCGTACGTGCGAGTTGCTCCGAGATGTCCCGCGGTTGGGGCATCATGAAGCTGTTCGAGGACAGTGGAACGGAGTGTTTCGGGAACAACCAGTAGAAGCTCTGGGCCATAGGAGCTGGTGTTGCGTCTGTATAAGATGCCGTCACGAAGCACCAATAATTGTAGGGACGGGACACAGTAGACGGCGGATAATTGACCGCAAATTGGCATCGCTGAGCTGTTCGCTTAGTACGTTGGATAAATCGGATATCGCGAAGACACAGGCGTCGAATCGTGCGCTGACAAGTTGGGAAGGTCCACTGGATGACGGTATTGGCAGTCCGCATCCTGGTGCAGTCTGCCAGACTTGTAATTGACGTCAAAGCTGTATTCTTGCAGTTTCCGTGCCCAGCGACCAAGTCGGCCAGTCGGATCTTTGAGGCAAGACAACCAGCAAAGCGCATGGTGGTCTGTGATGACCGAAAAGGTGCGGCCAAACAAGTATGGTCGAAACTTGCCGACAGCCCAAACTAGTGCGAGGCGCTCGCGCTTAGCGACCGAAAATTTGCACTCCGAAGAGGAAAGAAGGCGACTGGCATAGGCGATGACGCGATCGCGTCCTTGTTGCTGCTGGGTGAGAACAGCGCCGTTGCCATGTCCACTGGCGTCGGTGCGAAGTTCAGTAGGGGCTGACGGGTCAAAATGGGCCAAGATGGGTGGTGACGTAAGTAACGTCGTGAGCGTGTGAAACGCAGTGGCCTGTTCAGGACCCCAAGAAAATGGCGTTTCCTTCTTCAAGAGTTCCTTGAGTGGACGGGCAACGTCGGCGAAGTTCCTGACAAAACGTCGAAAATAGGAGCACAAGCCGACAAAGCTCCGGACGTCTTTAATGGAACGTGGAATAGGAAAGTCTTTGACAACACGAATTTTTTCTGGGTCAGGTTGCACGCCTTCAGCACTCACAAGGTGGCCAAGCACAGTGATTTCGCGGCAGCCAAAACGGCATTTGGAAGAGTTCAGCTGAAGGCCTGCTCACCTGAAAACTTCAAGAACTGCCGACAATCGGCTAAGGTGACTGTCAAATGTCGGTGAGAACACGATGACATCGTCAAGGTAACACAGGCAAGTTGACCATTTGTATCCACGGAGGAGGGAGTCCATCATCCTTTCAAATGTGGCTGGGGCATTACACAGTCCAAAGGGCATTACCTTAAACTGGTAAAGTCCATCGGGCGTAACAAATGCGGTCTTTTCACGGTTTTGATCATCGACGGAGATCTGCCAGTAGCCTGACCTCAGGTCGATAGAAGAGAAGTATGCAGAGCCGTGTAGACAGTCGAGAGCGTCGTCGATCCGCGGCAAAGGGTAGACGTCCTTGCGCGTTACCTTGTTTAAGTGTCGGTAGTCGACGCAGAAGCGCCAGCTGCCATCTTTCTTCTTCACCAGGACGACCGGTGATGCCCATGGACTGCATCAAGGTTCACTGACGTCCTTGGTGAGCATCTTGTCGACTTCACACTGAATCACTTCTCGCTCGGCATGAGACACGCGATAGGGACGTCGTCTGATTGGGCTGGCGTCCCCAGTATTGATCTTATGAGTGACCACAGATGTCTGTCCCAAAGGACGGTCATTGAAGTCAAAGATGTCGTTGTAGGACTTCAATATGCGCCGCATATCGGCTGTCTGTGCAGGAAGGAGGTCAGACGCAATCATCTTGTCAATATCACCGTCGACGAGAATGTGTGAGAAAGAGGAAGGGGCAGAGGATAAAGAAGCGTCGGCGACCAATGCAGAAACGGCACACTCATCGATAGAAGCAATGTGGCCTAGAGTCATGCCGCTTGGGATGAGTTGCGTGCACCAGCTAAAGTTCAGTATGGGTAGCGACGTGTGTGCAACTCTAATAAGCGTGTGAGGAAGAGCGAGGTTTTTGGCGAATACGACTTCAACGATCGGGGTCAAGATGTAATCGCCATCGGGAATGGGCGAACAAGACCGCAAGTTCACATACATAACGGCTTGAGGAGGTAGCCTAACGTAATCCACTGAGCACAAGCGCGGTTGGCGTGTAGTAGGAGCGTCATGGTAGCACGGTAGGTCTAGCTGAAGCAAGCCGGTTCCACAGTCAATAAGGGCAGAATGGGCAGACAGAAAATTCATACCGAGAATGAGGTCATGGGAGCATTTCTCGAGCACGGCAAGTAGTACGCTTGTGGATCGGTCAGCAACAGTTATTCGGGCGGAGCACATCCCTAGCACGGAAAACGTTCCGCCATCGGCGACATGAATGAGCGGTACTGTGGGTGGTGTTAGAACCTTCTTAAGGCGGCGACGAAGCTCCGAATTCATCACTGATATCTGAGCCCCAGTGTCCACTAGAGCGACATGTGCGTCATCCAATTTAACGTCTATCAGGTTTTGTCTGGTCTGCAGTGTGGTCAGAGGATTTGGCAGGCGGGTCGTCGATGCAGCATCACCTCTGGGAGCTGCATCGTCTAGTTTTCCCGAGGGAGTCGTTCAATCGACGACGTAGGGCGGCGAAATTGTGGCGAGCGAGATGATTGGCGACGCGACAACGGCGAACGGGACTGGTGACCACGTGGGGATGGCGAACGAGGATACGACATGGGGGGAGCGTCTTCAGCGGTGGTTTGGGGATGCTCGTGGTAGGGCTGAAATCGGCCGTGATCCATGTCGGGGCGACGGTTGTTTCCATAGGGAGCCTGATACCAATACCACTGGCTGTTACAATGGCGGGCCACGTGTCCAATACGACGGCAGTTAAAGCAAATGGGACGGTCATCAGCAGTCCTCCACTCGGCTGGGTTGCGATTACGGAAAGGCGGCCTTTGACCTCGGGCGTGCGAAAGTAAGGGACGGCGGTCGATCGGCTGCGAAGGAGCTGCGGCGCACACAGAGTCCAGGCCAGCATTGGAGATTTCCTGATGAACGATAGCTTGACTAGTGGCACCATCTGGGAGCTATGATCACAAGTACGGCCACACGTAGAAGCAGGAGACGCAGCGTCAAGTTCACGTCGGATGATCTTTTTCACGTGTTCCACAGTGAGCGGCGCCGACAGCTCAGGTACGTCTTCGCAGGACCACGTTGCTGCCGTGTTCGGAAGTCGAGCGAAATTATTGGCAATGCGTCGACTTTTGGCGGCCTCAAAGCGCTTTCACTCTTGGATGATGGCATCGATGGTGTCGCAGTCTTTGCAGATTAGCAGGTTGAAGGCATCATCTGCTATGCCCTTTAACACGTGGCCTACTTTCTCAGACTCCGTCATGCCGTCGTCGGCTTTGCGGCAAAGGGCAAGTACGTCCTGTATATAAGTCAGGTATGACTCTGTCGCTGTCTGTGCACGAGATGCCAGCTCCTTCTTTGCTGCTACTTTTCTACCTGCGGACTTGCCGAACAGGGAACGCATCTTTTCCTTGCATGCATCCCAGCTCCCAATTTCCTCTTCATTATTCTGAAACCACACCTTCACGGTTCCCTTGAGATAAAATAATATGTTTGCCAACATGATCGTCTCATCCCAGTGATTATTCTTACTTGCACGCTCGTACAGGGGTAGCCAGTCCTCGATGTCGACGTTGTCAGTCCCGCAGAATGTGCCTGGGTCCTTTAGCTGAGCCAGGACGACCGTCGTCGTTGCAGCCGCCTCGGTGGGCACAGACACTTCTTCCGCCATCGTGGATAAAGCCAAGCGTCGGCCGCTGCGGAGCTCCGTTGTACCGTGTGGGTACCCAGCACCTCCCACCAAAATGCCACGGGGATGAGAGTAGCAAAAGGGATAGGAAAATTATATTTACACGATATATACAGAGAGAGAGACGGCTGGCAAGATGGCAGAACAACAACACGAGCGCTGCCCAGATCATCGTCTTCACCGTATTTTTGGCGCATTCTTCCATGCTCGGCATAGCGCGTAACAATTTAATCCGATTTGATAATACCCACTGCAGTGAACTTGAGACTAGGAAATTTCGCTGCTGAGTTTAGCAGTGAGTGCTTCGCGTACTGGCCATAGTAGGTGCATTACAATGAATGTAGAATGCAGAGGTGCTCATGTACATTGATTAAGAGCTGCGATAACAATGTGGGCAAAGTATGAGCCATGATCTCTACTAAGGCGTCCAGAATACCCCACTACGCAGCTTCGGAAGGTTCAATCCGTGTTATTGTTATTGCAAACGAGCCCGCATACATTCGAACGATAAAGAGTTGCACGCGTGCTTCAAAAGAAGTCATCGACGCATGTGCGCTGCTATCTCGTCCGGTAGTTAACTGAGCTCTCGTGTTCGCAATTTCTGGACTGTTATTGAAATTTTATTTGTCGCCTCATTTTATAGCCCCCTTCGTTTGTACGTAGAATAAAGAACATAGTTGCATATCAGCAGTTCTCATTGCTTCTTTACTGAAGCAAATGAGAACTTGTTTTCAGGATGCAACGTGTCGACTCATGCTGAGTGTTCTGCCATAAGCGATACGTGCGAGAAATACGGCGCCTTGCAGCCAAAAGAGCGTGGCGCCGCATTTCAAATCGCGAGATATCAGAGACTGCTCGTTTCGGTGTCACTATCGATTAGCGTATTAATTGCCTTCGCGATCACGACACAGCAGCTGCACTTTACGAGCGACATTCGCTGGTCCTGCCACCGCTTCGTAGGAACCATTAAGGCGATTATAATTAATGCTCTGCACATCCCACGCTTCAGCACCTCGAATATTTATTGGATGCCTCCTTTCCTTTCCTCGTTTTCCTCTGCCCGCTATGGCAGTAAAAAAAAAAAAAAACAGGAAAGGAGTGACAGCGCAGGCCTCCTTTCTTAGTTATCTCGGAATTATTTCCCGACATTTTTTATGTCCGAAAGGACCGCCGGAATGGCCGGGGCTCGAGTAAGGAAGGGAGAGTTTATTGCCCCATTACGCCTGGGGGATAAGGAAAGGAGAAATGCCTGTAGTTTTTCTTTTCTTGCAGCAAGAACCAGGCCACGAGCATCGCACGACCAAGACGGGTATGAGGTGTGAAAAGGCAAGCGGGACAATGACCTCGACGACGACAGCATGGGGGGGAATGGAGGTTGCACCTTTGCTCGTTACCTAATTTTTCATTTTTCTCTTTCGAGCACGGAGTACGGTTCCATTTAACTCATGCCTCCTCCATGGTTGCCGCGATGGACAGCGGTTCCGGCACCGTGGTCCACATCGCACACTTTAATATAACGCGAAGCTGACCGGAAGCAACGTACTTGCAGCAGTGCAAATATGCAGCCTTTAACATGTGCATGAACCAAAACTGAAATAATGGGACCGTTGTTAGATTTGTGCAAACTCTTATTAGGCATGCATTAGAAAAAAGGCGAAAGCTTGCACAGCGCCACGCAAAGCTCAAGACACAGCGAAGCTGGGCGATTCATTGCGTCTGTTGGTTGTAGCTAGGTTATCTTTCTCTCTCGTTTTCTTTCTTTCGGTATATCTTTCTCTCTCTCTCTTTCTCTATATCTTTTTGTCTCTCCTTCTTGATCTTTCTTTCTCTCTCTCTCTCGCTTTCATTTTATCTTTCTCTCTCCCAAAGGAAGCTGTGTTGCAATCGTCAGTACAATGCAACCATATCGTTCCCATAAATGCATGTTCTGCAAGCGTGGGTGTATAACGCAGTGTTTATGACGCTCGCCTTTAGACCGTGGGTACCCGGGTTCGAATCCTGCCTTGCCACGAACGTTCATTTTGTTTTAATGGTGAAGCTGTTAAGGGCTCACTCTTCGATGGTCGCATCCGGGTGTAGAAAAAACTCTCATTGGCCCTAAGCTGTATGTGAGAGTCAAAGCACGGTGGAGAGCAAACGCGACTTCTTCCGTCTCGCGAAAGGCCGTGGCGGGACGGGAGGGAGGGGAGGTATCACAGCTGTCCCCGATTCCTCGTCGGCGCGAAGTCGATCGACGGGGTAGACAAGCTGGTTGGTCGTTCCGTACGCAGGCGAGCACAGTGAAAAGAGTCGGAGTCGGGAGTAAACAAAAAAAAACAAGATATTTATCGGCTGATAAGTACACAGAGATTAATAAAATACAATAATAAAGAAAACACAAGACAGACTAACACACCTGAACATAATGTAACACAATGATGAAGACAAATAAATACGAGCAATGAACAGTAGATATTAAAAGGAAACAGTGCGAGGATCAAATACACAAGAATACACTTAACAGTTTTCAATAAAACAAAGTTCAAAAGCAATCAAAGTTCAAAAGAAAACGAATGGTGTCATACGCATGGCGGGGAAGCTGCAGCAAGTCCATAAACCGTGAAGTCGGTGCACAAAGCTTTCCCGAAGAATGCTGGCGGTCCGATCTTGTCGAGGTGGATGCGAATTGCACGGCTGTGTTTCCCGGGAGTCTAGATCTGACGACTTCCCTCAAGCAGGTTGAGCTAACTTGAGGTGAACTACCGTGATCTTCGTTGCAGACGCTGGTTTGACGTCTCGTACGTCAACAAGTTCCTCGGAGTTCCGACGTGGCCAGGCGGCCCAGGCGATACTGGACGGCACTAGCCCCCCAACGGCTTCTCAGCAGGGCATAGGTTGAGCTTCTAGACTAATCAGCAGGGCCCACAACATGCGCTTAAATAGCCTCTCCTTTCCCTAGTTCCTTAGGTAGGGAAGCTGCCGCTATGTAGCGTTCTCCGAATTCAGGGCTCTTAGCTCCCAACAATCTTGGCCGCGCCCTTTCACTATGGACGAAGAACCGCAGATTATCCTCTCTCCCAATGTCAATGTCGAGCCCGGCACTACCACATGGCCGTACACGCACACTTCGGGGTCCGTAATCGGCGTGTCGCGTCTGGAATCGAGATGGCAGCCCGAGCGGCCACGACGCTTTTGACGCCCGTAATTCGGCGTGTCGATGTCGAATCGATTATACGCTGCACAGTCAGGAGCCTACGTGTTTGACGCTCGTAATTCGGCGTGTCGTTAATCAGCGTCCAAACCATTCGAAAATATGCCGCTCCGTGACAGGAGGCGACGACTAGCTGCGGCACCAAATGCGTATCTTGCGACCAGGCGCAAGGGCAACTGGAGACTCAATCTCCCACGCAAATAGAGGACAGCGGGAAGGCAGCGCGGGAGGGGGAGGGGTTGCGGCTTCTGCTCTGCGAACAACTTGTACTTTGCGCGGCGCCGGGCGGTCGCGCGCACCGTATCTTGAAAGCAAGCTGTAACACGGCTCCTACCATTGTATGCGCATTGCATTCGCCACTCATTTTCCGGTGAAGCGATAGACCGCATGAACATTAGCTGGCTGCTGCTGGCACGCTTGCTCACGCCAGCGCTTTGACAGTGGTTGTGTGCGGTCACACAAAAAACGCGCACAACTGTTGTCGACGGCGGCGGCGTTTTCCCCACGTTCGCACCGAACGCGCGCGGCGTTGACGTGTTTATGAAGAGCGTGCCAACCTTTGCCGTACACCCTATGGCGGTGTACCGTAGCGACCATAAGGCCATGGCCCCTTTGGCCACTAAATAAATAAAAACCACCGGATCATATATATTTCTCATTCTTTAATAGTTCAAATAACCAATTACACCATCACATCTTAATAGTCCTAATGGGAAATACATAATTGCCACCATAGTACAGCTTCGCTGGTCTTCCCTCTCCACCCCAGTGGAAGGTGATAGTTTTTATTTAATTATTTATGGATTTCTCTCGGGCGGCGACCGCAGACGCGCCAGGATGACGTCACGGTGGATGCGCAATAGCCCGCAGCTGGAGGGAGCTCGGCGGAACCGTGTCTTTGTGGCGTCGCCTTGTTGCCATGGCTACGGCGCGGCAGTTTCGTGCAACACGCACAAATTACGGCTGGCTTAAACACCTTCGCTGTTAAAAGTGCCAGCATGGAGGGAACCGCTGAACTGAAGTCCGGTGAGGAACACATTGTTTAAGTGATGTTGAAGCCTTCACGGAGATTACTCAATACTGCAGAAGCTTAGATGAACACTGTTGAACTCTATCAGCAGAGGCTTCACCTGCGCCTGCTTTATATATTGGAACTTTGCAACTGGTGACCAATGATGGTCAAACAAGGATTGTCGCTTTCTGACAAGAGCCGGCAAAACGACACCGTTCGTGTATTGTATTAAAGCCTTTGTCGGGGCAGCAAATGCTTTCCTTAGCAGCGGTGATGCTCAGCGACTGAAGCGCGATATTCGGGGCGCGTGGCTTCCGGTACTTTATTGCTCCACCAGTGGGCGTCAGGGACACGGAGCTGATAAAACCTTTTTATATAAAAAGTAGCGCCAACCACTCCTCTTCCATTTCACTGTCGCGCTCGGCGCTGCCAGCCAACACCACCTAGACTAGTCTAGGTGGTGTTGAGCCAGCGCGATCTTGGCGCGATATCGACAGTGGCGCCGCCTACGTCGGGCCTGCCGTGGCAGACGACAGATAACGCGCTACCAGAGGAAATCCGCGGAAAACTTCGATCGCGCCCTGCGGAGAAGCTTTTGAGGCGCGATTTTGCTTCGTCAGTCAGTAACTGGCCTTAATAATGCCGTTTTGGAAGTAGCAACGCGACGATGCGAGACGGCGCAAATACCAAGTGTGCAGCAAGCGTTTGCGCTCGCCGGATGGTAAACAAATGAAGCTTTTTGCCCTCGCCTTGTCAGTTGCGGCCACTTAAGGCGCAGCAGCATGCCATCACAACGAAGTTCTTGTCCCTAACACGTTTGATCCGTTTGTGCGTACAGCACTTTCGTCGCACAGGCCCAAGAATGGCAGTCGGAGCGCGCTGGAAAGAAAAAAAATATATACAAAAGCACAACGCTTCTTCCACGTGACACGGATTGGCCAATGGGGGAACGGAGGAGGCTGGGGCGACAGGAAGCGGCGAGGAGGAAACGCCGGGGTGAGCGCGGTGGCGGCCAGATCTAAGAATGGCGCTACTTTTTATATATAGGGGCTTTAGGGGCTGACGCATTTTCGTACCACGTATAACCTAGAGTCCTCGTGGTGCATTCGGAGTGCTTTCAGCCCTTCAGCGATAAACGGTGGCGCAAAAAGCGCCGCCGCCATGCTGTCCGAGTATCACATTTTAATCGATGAGTCCTGCACCTGTAGCTTACTCTCGCCCACTACCACTGGGGGACGAGAAGAATAGGCTGGGGTGTATACGTACGAAGAAAAAAAACAAAAAAGAAAAAGGCGCAGCTCTTCCCGAAAGGCAAAACGACACCGTTCGTGCGATAGTATTGTATTAAAGAATTGCACGAAGTAAGGTTCGAAGTTCTATAGGCCATATATATTGCAGCAAGCCTTCGATTACCAGATAAGTTAGCAAGCACGGTGTCACGTGCGCACACACAAGCACACTTCAATCGATGAGCACTCGGTGCCGCAACGCTGGCCTGATGACCGGCGCGCGCCTGCTTGCCCCACACTGGGTGCTGTCGCTGTCTTCACCGGTAAAAGTGTTCCGCGTCTCCAAAACTTAGGTTGCGTGACCTCCAACACTAGGTGAGCGGCAAGACAGCGCGCATGAAGCCTCCCGCCAACTTGGCACTCGCCTTTAGCCTTGTCGCTCACCGCAGATGATATCCTACACATGGTGAGCGTGTTGTTTTGGCGCTCAGCCGCGCGGACAACCACGCGCCCCTGCTGCCAGGCTCGAGGAAAGAAAACGCGGGCTCCTCTCCTCGCGCGCGCTGGATTTCGCGACCTTCAACTTTGGGCGCGCGGAAAGGCTGCACGCATCAAGGCACCTTCCTTCTCGGCTCACCCTCACATGCTTGTTCTTGTACCCGCAGCATACGGCGCGGGCTGCTTATCCTCTTGGCACTTGGACCTTATTTAGAAGAGAACGGCGACGGCTAAAACTCACCCGAAGTGTCCATACAATTGTTACGGCACTAAAAGTCGGCGGTACCACCTTTACGTCGCAATTGCTTTGTTCGACGTCTGCGCAAATGTGAACGCAAATGTTATGTAAGCTTGGCGATAATGACGGAAATTTGTGTACAACATGGCGAAAATTAAATTAATGTAAGCAAATGTAACGCTAATGACACAAATGCACTGCAATCCAGGGAAAACAAGGGGAATGCGGGAGATGGCGATTCAAGACGATGAGTAACACGAGAACAAGGTGAGAGCAGGAGCCAACGTTTCGACAAGTGGACTTGTCTTCTACAAGGCGACATATGCTCTCCTCGGCACAGTATATATAGGTAGGGTTCTTCTAAAGTGGTGAGAAGGTAAGACGGGTGGGTGAGGTAACGAGCAAGAGTGTGTTAGCGGCGAGGGTGTAGAATTGAAAAGAAATATAATGCACTACTGATAATCGGTGGAGGAGTTTGAGGCAGCGCCGTGTTTAGCAGGTTGACGTATCATGGCAGGTTCCTTTGGGCCATCTTTTTCAAGTTATGGGATATCCCGTGCATGTAGGGTACAACACTTACTTTGGGGCGTTTGCCGGGAGGGACATCGGCAACAGGTTTCGGCGAGCTGGGTCGCACTTCACTTAAAATGCGTTCCGCGACAGACACCTGCATCAGCTTGGGATATCCAGCCAAGGACAAACGTCGAGTTTGCTTCTCAAAACTTGCGTCCACTACATGGCAGCAAGATTTCCCAAGTGCATTCTTGAAGCACAAACTGATAATAGCCCCCTTAACAAGCTTAGAATGTGCGGACGTATATGACAGAAGTGGCTTGTTTGCCTTCGCTGGATATCCCAAGCTGACGCAGCTAGGTGTCTATCGCGGAACGCATTTTAAGAGAAGCGCGACCCAGCACGCCGAAACCTGTTGCCGATGTCCCTCCCGGCAAACGCCCCAAAGTAAGTGTCGTACTCTACATGCACGGGATATCCCATAAGTTGAAAAAGATGGCCCAAAGGGCAAATGTAAGAGTTGTTTTTCTGCGCCCGACAAGCTAGGCAAGCTTTGTAAGTGGACGGATGCAAATGCCGCCCCCCCCCCCCCCCCCCCCCGATAAGTGCTCTAAGGATCACCGAAAAAAATGCGTCGAGTGTGTTCACCGCGTGGTGTACAATCTCCCGTTGCCATGTGGGAAGCAATATATCGGGCAAACTGGGCGTTGCCTTACTGATCGGCTCCGCGAACACCGCAATAACGTAACAAATGGCACCGGTGGGTTCTTGGCGATTCATTGTCGCGATCACGGCTGCAAACCTATCGAGGACTTTTGCACGATTGTGTCCTGTGGTAGGACGCAGCTTATCCGTGAAATAACTGAAGCGCAGATGATTGCAAAATTGGGTGATAAGTGTGTTAGTTTCCCTTCACTGGCTCTCACAGAAAAAGTTTCTTGGAGGCGGCAACACTTGACTCGTAACTATGTTACACAAATACGCAATCCTTTTAGTTCATGTAAGCGCATGCGTAGTCTATACTGCTTCAAGCATATAAACTGATTCACTGGCTATATAAACTTTAGTTGAAAGTTTGCGCTTGGTGTGTGTGCTCTCCTCTCCCGTCCATGTCTTTTTGTTGCGCAATAATACTTTAGTTTAGGATTACCAACTTGCCCGGAATGCTGCTCTCATTAAATATCATTTATGTTCGTCATATACTCTTGTCATAGTATGCCGGTTTTGCTACATACCAAGTTAACGAAACGACCATGAGAGCACAAGGACGTAGGCGGCTAGATAGATAGATAGATAGATAGATAGATAGATAGATATAGATAGATATTGCCAAAGTAGCAAATGTTCGCCAAGAATTGCTTCGCATTTAAAAAAAATGTCACAGGCCTGTGCGGCACACGCAGCACAGTCACAGCGTATGCTGGTTGTGCGGCGCAAGAGTAGCTCCAATTTCGGCGCCACGCACAACAAGGCCTTCACGGCAAAGTGTCTTCGCCTCTATTTTGACGACGATCTGAACTGTCCGCCAGGCGTCGGCGTCGACGGCAAAATGCGGCTTCTAATGCTCTCTGCACAGCAGTCTGCTGAGCCCGATGATGTCTGGTAGTAGCCGCGCACGTAGCTCTACGATTCGCTTCTTCAGCAGTGGTTCGTACCTTGCGAGGAGACGCCATAACGTGTACGGAAGAGGTACCCAGAATACGTGGCGCACATCTAACATCGGGATAGCGTTGATTGCGCGCCTCGTCTGAATCGCATCTCGTCGCACGCGGCGGTGGCAGGCACGTTAAATAGATGGCGCCACCATACTGGCGGAGGCTCGGGTCGTCTGCGCCTGCGGGCCTGCCTATAAAGGGAATTTTTCATCAGACTGATGGCAATAGCTTGTGTGGTTCAGTGGTAAAGTATCCGACTCCCACGCAGCGGGCCTGGCTTCAATCCCGGCGGAGAGCGGGTACTTTTTTTCGCATTTCCGGCGATAGCGGTTACGCCGCCAAACGCCCGCGGCGGCATCATCGCCAACCGAAACGGCTATTGGAATGAGCCCATAACAGCTTACGCTGTAAAAGTCGCGCCTGCTGTCGAACATCGGCTCGTGAAACCGATACTGCCCTTCTGGTAAATAATCATCTAGTTTCATGAATCTTACTGTGCAGCTAGCGGAAGGTGAGTTGAGGCCACTCACCAAGTTTGGTGACCATATCGCCCAGCAAACGCGACTTATTAGCCAGAGAAGACCGACACGCCGTACGGGCCGCGCCAAGCCAGGAGCGAGACCTAGCTCGGTGAAAAACCGATAGCGCACGATGATGGAAGGACAAGTCGAAGTAACTACCCTCCGGGAAGAGCACTACGACCCATCGGACTGGACTAAGATCATCGGAACTTATCAAGGCAAGTCCCAGTCAAAATTCCGAATAGAGGATACAAAACAGAAGGCATGTGAGGAACACACCGGAACGCTCCCCGCGTCGACGTGGCGTCCGACGTACCGCCCGAACCCGGCGCACTTGCGTGCAACGCGACAAGTCAAGCGCAGAAGTCGCCAAGTGGCTCCACTGCCACAGCATGCGATTAAGGTAGTTTTCCGCTCACAGGGAGGCTCTTCTTACCCAACATACAGCCGCAGCTGCTGCTCCGCTGCCTCTGCGAACGGCGAATATACCCAATGGAGCAGAAGTGCAACTACGCGTGCACCCGCGTGCACCCAACTACGCGTGCATCCATTTTTGATGGCTACACGTGCACAGTAGCCACCAGTAGCCAGGAAGCAGCTCTTAACCTGGTTAAAATCAGAAGCATTACCCTAAACGCAAAATCATATGGGGTGGCAGCGTACATAGTCCCTGCAGCGGACACAGTAAGCGGCGTGATATCCAATGCTTTTTGGGATAAAACGGAAGAAGAGCTTCTGCAAGATCAACAAGCGAGAAATCCGGAAGCAGGCATCCTACTAGCAAGACGCATGGGCAAGTCTATATCCATCCTTATAACCTTTGCCCAGGGACCCATCCCCGTTAGAATCATACACTATGGGGGAGTGCACCTGTGCACGCCATATAGCGCGCGACCAGAGGCCTGCACGAGCTGTCGCACCCCAGGACACAGACATGATGTGTGCCCAGAACCGAAAAGACGGATATGTCCCAGATGCGGCGAAGATCACGGCGAAGACAGAACACGTCAGTGCATGCCCCGATGCATCCTGTGCGGCGGAGAGTGCCTTACGGGAATAGGATGGTGTAAAGCAACGAAGCAACAACAAACAACGAAGCCGCCAGTAAACAGGGGAAAAACCGAAAGACGGCAGTTACACCCAGAAGATTTTCCAAGGTGGAATACATCAGCCACTCATCTCCTCTTAACTTCCGAAACTTCTGGGATGCAAATGGGCAGGTGATTCATCTAATTCTAAGACTCCTCCCCTTTTAAAACTCTGGCACTGGAACTGTCGCAACATACGCAGTAGGCGAGAAGCGCTAATCCAACTCATACTAAATGAGGAACACCCATTAGACCTAATTCTGCTACGGGACCCTAAAACTAGCATATAGCTTCCGGTATATACTGCTTATCACTCACCAAATGATAGTGCTCCGGTTGTCTCCACCTTTATCAAGCGATCCATAAGGCACACGCAACTAGCATTATCCCACATAGTACAAAACGTAGTCTTTGAAGTTATCCCAATCGACATTCAACAGTATTCCTTACATATATATATATATATATATATATATATATATATTATCCGCCGAGCATGCCGACAACGCGTTGCGCTCACCTAATAGCACAAATTACCGGAGTCGCAAATAAAACACCAATAATAGTGGCCAGAGACTTTATTTGCGCGCACATCGATTGGGGATACCAGAAAAGTTCTGGCAGAGGGGATGTTGCATGACACAAACTCAACAGTCCAAGCTCACGGTGTACAATGATTTCGACTGCCCCACCAGACAAGGTACAACAGGACTGATGGACACAAGTCCGTACCTCACGATGGGCAGACTCATCCACAACCTGGAATGGAATAGAACAGTACATACTTTAGGCAATGACCATTATAATGTGACCGAGCGATGAAGAAGACGTTTTTGAGATGAATTGAAGAACACGACACTCTGGACTTCGCGAGCTAACTATGATCTTGTCAGCCGCTGCCATCCTTGTAAATAAAGTGTAAATATATTTCTTACTTCTTTTCCCCGTGACATTTTTGGTGGAGTTTGCGGGCTCAAGCGCAAGACGGATTTACGCAGCGGGCGCTCCTTTGCTGCATCTACCGTGCCAGTTCAAGGCGAGGATCGTTGTATTGGGCTCGTCGGCCCCCGCGCCAACCGTCATTCTGGCACAACCACGCGACCCCGGCACCTTTCCCGGCACTGAAAGCACGGATGTTGAAGATTGGCTTCAACTTTATGAGCGGGTGAGCACAAGCAACCACTGGAACCAGACCGCCATGCTGGCTATATTGATATTCTTTCTCGCGGGAACGGCACGCGTCTGGTTTCAAACCCACGAGGAGGAACTTACCACCTGGACGATTTGTAAACAGAAGCTCACGGATTTGTTTGGCAAGCCTGTTGGACGTCAGCGCGCCGCTCAAAAAGACCTCGCTTCGCGTGTCCAGACGTGCACCGAGTCCTACCTCACATAAATTCGGGATGTGCTCGCTCTATGCCGCAAAGTGGATCCGCGGATGTCCGAAGCTGATAAAGTCGCACATGTCATTAAGGGCATAGCAGATGATGCCTTTCCCCTCCTTGTGTTTAAGAGTTCTTCTACTGTACAAGTCATCATTACCGAATGCCGGCGATTTGTAGAAGCCAGGAGCCGCCGCATTGTCCACCCATTACCCTGCCTCCCCAACACGGCTGCTACGCCCACCTGCGAAGACTTCCGCAATCTGCCTACGCCCAGTCGCTCGGATGACATCGTCCACATCACCCGGCGTGAAATCGAAGCCGCATCTCCTATCCCAACCCCGACCCTTGGCTCCGACAATTGCCAAGCCACCATTTCCCTGATCCAGACCGTCGTACGCCAGGAATGGGCCAACGTTGGCTTGACCAACGTCTGCTCCATTAATTGGCCTGACAACACTTCGTCCACCTCTGCCGTGCGCTTTCGAAACGTGAATGTCCCTTTGTGGTATCGCAACCCAGCTGAATGTCGCACTCCAGACGACCGGCCAATATGCTTCAATAATTGTGGCCGTATCGTCACTGCCGCTCCTCGTGGAAGTCCACCCCTTGGCCCTATTTACCATTCAACCGTCCGCCTCATGCTGCTTCTCGCTTCCCACCACACACGCAACCACTAACTGCTGGTGACCCTTCTCGGCCCACCCGCTCTAGCCGCTCTCCTTCGCCACATCGCCGCTTCTCCCGCTCGCCCCCATGGCGTCGGTCACCGTCCCCCAGCTCCTTCCGACGCACGCTTTCGGAAAACTAACGGGTGCAGCACCTAGAGGTGATGCTGCTATACCGACCCGATGCCAAGTCGAAATTCAAGTCTCAGGTCCCCAAGCGTCTCGAAACAGAATAGAACTGGGATAAATTTAGAAAACAGCGGCAAACAAACCAACAAACAGGCCCGATGGATGCGCTAACCCAAACTATCACCCGACCCTCACATCCACCACCTGGTCACCCTTCACACCTGGATACCAATAATTCATCTCCCGCAGAAACTCCAACCTCCACCCCACCTACAAAAAAAATGTTGTCGCAGTTTCACCTGAAAGGCGAAGCATCAATTGCGATAGCAAATTTGTAGAGAGCTATACGGAGTAATGATAGTAGCTTTATCAGCTGTATAAACTTGGCCATGCAGCCGCACCGGCCACACGCAGAACTTGTCGACGCCGTCGGCGTTGTGCCCGCGTTCGCACAAAGTGCGTGCGGCGTTGGTGACTGTTGCCGAAACTGCTTCCGTAGCCTCTGATATAAATAGGCACTTGGTGCCGCAGCTAAACGTCACCTCCCTTCCCTCCCCCTCCCCCCCACGGCCTTTCGTGCGTCGGAAGAAGGCGCGTTTGCTCTACATATCATCATCATCATCATCATCAGCCTATATTTATGTCCACTGCAGGACGAAGGCCTCTCCCTGCGATCTCCAATTACCCCTGTCTTGCGCTAGCGTATTCCAACTTGCGCCTGCGAATTTCCTAACCTCATCATCCCACCTGACTTTCTGCCGTCCTCGACTGCGCTTCCCTTCTCTTGGTATCCATTCTGTAACCCTAATGGTCCACCGGTTATCCATCCTACGCATTACATGGCCTGCCCAGCTCCATTTCTTCCGCTTAATGTCAACTAGAATATCGTCTACCCCCGTTTGTTCTCTGATCCACACCGCTCTCTTCCTGTCTCTTAACGTTACTCCTAAAAGTTTTCGTTCCATTGCTCTTTGTGCGGTCCTTAACTTGTTCTCGAGCTTCTTTGTTAACCTCCAAGTTTCTGCCCCGTATGTTAGCACCGGTAGAATGCAATGGCTCTACATATATGGTGATTGTAAAGAAGAAAAGAGACGCCTACTTCTGCAGCCCTTAAGAGAGCACGGCGCAGAACGCGCGTTTGTTCTCAGCCGTGGGTTCACTTCCCGTGAAAGCGCGCGTCCCTCGCCCCCTTTCACTCGCACATACAACGTTCGGCGGTGCGCGGCGACGATTTCATCTCCATTGACGTCATACGGAACCTCACGGCGACGGCGACGGCAGAAATCTGCTTTGGAGTGTCCATATAATTGCTATCGCAATAAAAGAAAAGAAAAGACGTTCCTCCGCCATCAACAGAGCTGGAGCCATCAGACAAAACAGCTGAAATGGAGGGTCAGTTTGAAGCCAAACCAAGCGGCGTGCACCAAGGAATATAGGCCAGAACAGCAAGTCCCAGTTATGGACTCAAAATTGGCCCATATGATAGAAGCGCATGAAATTCTCATGAAACGAAATGCTAAGCAAAAACGCAATAAGAAGCTCCAAAGCAGGATATCTGAGCTTCCACAGCAAATTCAGGATTACAGCCAACAAATTTGTAGACAGGATTGGCAGCAGATATGCGCGTGTCTCAGAGGCAATCTCAGTCGCCTCCCCTCCCTCCCTCCCGTCCCCCCACGGCCTTTCGCGCGACGGAAGAAGTCGCTTTTGCTCCCTCTCTCTCTCTCTCTCTATATATATATATATATATATATATATATATAATGATTGTAAAGGAGGAAAGAGACGCTTAATTC
Organism: Dermacentor silvarum; assembly: GCF_013339745.2. Taxonomy (NCBI): domain Eukaryota; kingdom Metazoa; phylum Arthropoda; class Arachnida; order Ixodida; family Ixodidae; genus Dermacentor; species Dermacentor silvarum. The sequence goes on from NC_051157.2 coordinate 216,414,061, forward strand.
TGCAGGCCTTCAGGGAGCACGGCGCAGAACGCGCGTTTGTTCTCCGCCGTGCGTTCGCTCCCCGTGAAAGCGCGCGTCCCTCGCGTTCTTTCATTCGTACATACAGCGTCCGGCGCGCGGCGACGATTTCATCTCCATTGACGTCATACGGAACCTCACGGCGACGGCGACGTGGACGGCAGAAATCCTCCACGTCATTTCTATCGCAATAAAACACTGCAACGCGAAAAGGTGGTAAAGACTTCCGACGCTGCTCGACGAGTGTCCCGTTCTGATCTCGTCGAAAACCTCCGAGCCACCCCCAGAGGCACCGGCCACAGTCACCAACGTCGCGTGCGTTCGGTGCACACGCGGGCAAAACGCCGACGGCGTCGACAACAGTTCTGCGCGTTGCTGGTGCTGCTGCATGTCCAAGTTTATACGGCTGATAAAACTACTATCCTTACTCCGTATAGCTAGCTCTCTACTAATTTGCTATCGCAATTGATGCTTCGCCTTTCGGGTGAAACTACGACATTTTTTTTCTATTTTACTATAACTGTAATTTACTTTACTGTAATTTTACTTTACTGTAAACTATTTTACATCTTCGCTGTAAAATAGTTTACTTCCCAAAATTCTTTGGCAAGTATTCTTTGCCCTCGCATCTGTATTCGCAGCATGCGGAGGTATCAATTTAAAGGTATAGCTTTTTCCCTTATGGACAGAGGTGCCTGTGGTAGGAGAGAAGGTCGATCTGGAAGGGACAGTCCATCTCGGTGGTACATGCCCGTTGGTCTAGAGCTGTCTAGAGTGTGTCGTGAGGAGGAGGAGGAGGAGGAGGAGGAATAAACATTTTATTGAAATAGCAGACTGAGCTTCCTGCGGGTGAAGCCCCTATTCCAGGGCCCCACTGGCTCTAGCGGCTCGTTCGGCTTGGTTCAAGGTTGCCTGCTGGCTTCCCAAGTCCTGCCGGGCGAGTCGCGCCTCCCACGACCTTTCAAGTTCGTGGCGTGTGACGAGGGGTGAGTTTCCCTCTGGTGGTCTTTGTTTGCAATGCCAAGTGATATGTTTGAGGGTTGGTGTGTCGCTGCACCAAGGACAGCAGTCATCGTATTGGGACGGGTGTATTTTGTTGAGTGTGTGTATGTTGGGATATGTATTCGTTTTTGTCGTGAACTACGTTTATGAAAGCAGAGAGTGCTTGCGGTTTTTGGTCGCGCAGAACAACCTACAATCTATAGCCTAGATCTACAAAGAATATTCATTTTACTTTGAGCACAGTTGTGCGAATAGTCATTTTTGAAGCCTAAGCGAATACGAATCGATAATTCGCGCTCCGAATTAGCCACGAATCGAATAGTGCTAGAATTCTATCGAATTGAATAGTCTTCGAATAATTAACAGCCGTGATCACAATTAATATAAAATGATGTTCACATCCTAATATTCTTAAAGTTAGCAAGTTTCTGTCATTTCATCGTACATTACGAAGGGTTGTTATTAAACGCTGTTTCGATTCCCCCAGAGCAACCATGCACGGACCACGTGCAAACGCGCGGTGATCGGCGTGCCTAACGAATTCGCTCGTCAACATGAATAGACGTGTCAGTCGCGAGGGTCAGATACGAAACCTGACGTGCCGCCCTCTACCATTTGTGCTAACCTTGTTCCCCCGCAGAAGACGTTCCCCCGGCTCCGGTCGCCTACCATTTGAGCTAACCTTTGGATTGCTGTAGCCTGCAGTGGGGGAGAAGAGAGAGAGAAAGAGCCCGGATGGTGGAGGGTATAAGAAAGCCAGCCAGCAGCTACGTGGAGAACGCTTTTGCTTTGCCCTAACGTGCAGGTGCATACATGCTGAACTTTGGAGCACACCACTCACTCGTACCCATGTATTAAATGTCTGTTACTTGTTTTTACGTCACCTCGTCTTCCCTGCCGGACCCTGTCCGATAGTCAACCTGGTTCGAGCTCCAAGCAGACGCTGTTGAAAGTTACCCCCGAACCTTGGTCCGTAACAACTGTTTAGCAGCGGTGAGATCCATCAAATCTCAACCCGCTCTGCAACTGGATGGCAAGCGAATATTTATGGATCTACGAGCCTCGTCTACCAAGTCGCAACTGAATGCAGCGTTTGCGATGGTCTACGTCGGATTCTTGGCTGCAAGTTGGCGAGTGTGGGAAAATTTATTTGCTCAGTTCTGCCAGGTTTTGTTGAAGTGTTAGAACAGAGCGGGTAATTCGAGCTATTCTTGTCACCTAGATAGGTTGCGGCAAAATAGTTGTGTACAGTAGAGAGAGCAGCACTGAAAATAGCCATGAATTTGAAGTGGTTGCGTAAACCGGAGTTGTTAGAGCTAGCGAAGGAGTTGCGCATGGATGTCACTGATGCACTCCGAAAACCAGAGTCGATTAAGGCTATTTTTGCTCTAGAGGCTGATGATGATAAGCTTACGGAATGCCTAGAGATCATTAAAGAACGTGAAGAACGGCAATGTAAAGAACAGAAAGAACGTGAAGAACGGGAACGTAAAGAACAGAAGGAAAGTGAGGAACGGGAACGTACAGAACCGAAAAAAAGGGAACATGCACTAGCATTAAAGCGTCTCGAGATTAAATGGAACGAGCTCGAGCAGCAGGGCAAAGGAGCGATGGAAACAGTGCCGGAGAGCGCGTATCATGAAAGATGACAGAGCTAATGTGGCCTTATAAGCTCGGAGAGGACATTAGTTTGTTCTTGGTGAAGTTCGAGCGGACGTGCGAGAAGCAAGGATTCTCTCGCGAGTCGTTTCCACAGCGTCTGCTCAAACTTTTACCGGGCGAGGCAACGGACGTAATCACTCGCTTAACCAGAGAGGAAGCTGAAGATTATGATAAGGTTTGCTGAGGAAGTATAGGCTGTCAGCGGAAGCGTTCCGGCGGAAGTTCCGCGAAATGGAAAAGGCTAAGATTGAGTCTTACACAGAGTTTGGAGTGTCTGAAGGCCCAATTAACGAGGAAGCTATCTTTACGAAGCCATCGAACTTTCCTCTGTAGAAATCTGTCACACCCCCGACACCCCCACGAGAATTGGACTGCATAAATCGCAGAAAGACACGACCCCTGATCTTACCTTCGCCAGCCCCAACTTTGTGCGGCACTGGATTGCCCACAGCCAGTCATGGGGCAGTGATCACCTCCCCATATTCCTGACAATTAATCGTAAACGCCTCCGTGTTAAAACGACCACCGAAATAACTAACTGGGGAACCTTTCGGACCCATCTTAATGGATCGTTCACGACGACTGAGGGTCTCCTGAATATATTTCAGCAGGCCCGTTCACTCGCGCGAGAAGCAGTACCATGCGATGATAACACTCATTCGATGGACAATCATTTGGCCAACTTATGGAAAAGAGCAGACTATTTAGTATCAAGATATCGCTCACGTGGCAAAAGACACAATGACCTTATGAAAATCAAGCGCCAATTTAAGCTTATCAATGAGTACCAGCTCCAGCTTAAAAGCGAAGCCTGGCAATCCACCTGCGAGCGTCTCGGCCGCGTCCCGGGACTCCAGGGTCTTTAGCGCATTTTTCGTAGCCTTAGTGGGAAAGGAAGGGGTAACTCTCTATTGACCGAGCTCTTCACGAAAGTAGATCCCGTAACAGTAGAAGAGGAAATCATCACAACTTTCTTTCCCCACGCATCACTCACTCCGCCTGTGCCTTCGAACGTCTGCGCCATACCGGAACCTGACCCAGATCTTGACCGCCCATTTAGCATGGGAGAAATGTTAGCAGCAATTAAAAGCGGCCACCCTCGATCAGCCCCAGGGCCTGACCGAATAACATGGCAAGAACTCCGCAACCTTGGAGAAGAAGCTCAGGACGCTCTACTAGAAGTAATTAACGACCTGTGGGCTTCAGGAAGCGTACCTGAGGGACTTAAGCTCTCTCTCATTTATCCCATACCAAAACATGGCACAAAACAGAACGTCTACAGTAACCTCCGAAAAATCTCTCTGACTTCGACGCTTTGTAAACTCATTGAACGCATGATTCACACGTGTATATCCCATTACCTCGAGATAACCCGGCCTGATTACCACCCAGCTCAGGTGGGTTTTCGCCCTAACCTGGGCACCCACGATTGCCTTTGGCTGCTACGACGCGTTATTAACCGCACGTCACGAAAAGTGTTGCCTGACTACTTGCTGGCCGTTGACATGCAGAAAGCGTTCGACAACGTTCGCCATGATGTCATCCTTGAAGAGCTAGCTGGCCGCTACCCCAGCCAGCGAGCCCAGACATGGATAAGGAATTTCCTTGCAGCTCAGCCTATTCGCCTAATTGCGGCGCCACCCGGATGGAGCCCAAAGTCTTATTGCCTGGACAGAGGCGTTCCGCAGGGATCCATCTTAGGACCGACGCTCTTTAATCTGGCCACGTGCAGAGTGGCTGAAAACCTTGAACGAGACACAACGGCTAGATTTGCCATCTACGCCGATGATATAACTATTTGGACAGAAGCAGCAGATTATACTGACAAGGAAATAATGCAGACCGAGCTGCAGGCAGCTCTTCTCAGTTTAGAGGCCACGCTTAAGGAAATAGGACTGCAGCTCGCTCCACACAAAACAGAACTTATCAGTATAGATGGAAAGCATCGCACCAACTCCAGCATGAGTATCTCGCTCCACATTGGATCGCACACCATACAGTCCAAAAACGGACAGATCAAAGTTCTTGGCCTGCCTATAGCCAGCGGCAACAGCCCACAAAAGTGGGTACGTAGCCTCCGACGGGCATGGCCAACCATGTTGCACACGATACGTTGACTCTCTAACAAATATGGGGGAGCACGACAACAGGCAAGTTGTACCCTCGCCAAGGCTGTGGCATTCGGTAAAATCTTGTACGGTGAACCCATATACACGTTCTCTCACACGGACGTCCGGAATCTGGAACGCCTTCACAGGGCCACCTTGCGCACTGTCACGGGGCTCCCCAATGACACTAAGATACCTGCACTTGAACGCGCAGCAGGCTTGCCTCCACTGCAAGACATCATCCGCGAGGCCCACATCCGACACCGTATCCGCATGGAAAATACTCTGCAAGGTCGTCGCCTTCTGGCCTGGGATGGCCAGCAACATGACGACGCACCTCCTCTTAATATGTCTTTACCCCCTTGGGAAACCCCGATTGCTTCTCGACGTATTCGCCGTCCTATATCTCGGAGCAACGTTCCTGCTCCCCAACTTCTTGCCACACGTCAACTCAAGGAAGTGAGCTTGGACACAATCGACATCTATACTGATGCTGGTATCTGAAATTACCGGGCCTACATGGCATGGGTTTGCACGCAGACGACCGCTTACTCAGGAGCCTATAGGTGCCATCTCCCGTGCGGTACCCCAGCGCATGCTGAACTCCTGGCCATCTGGGGAGCCACCACAAGCGTCCCATATACCATCCGGAAATCTGTCCGCGTTTATGCGGATTCGCACACAGCCTACTCTGAAATATTTGGCCCAGCCTCGGAAGATGCTACAGCTTCTTCTATTCAAGCTATCCTTCGTAGGCACGAGAAGGCAAATAGTCCGATGGAAATCATCTGGACGCCGGGGCATACGGGTGTGCCCGGGGCAATACTGCGGCACACACCGCTGCTGCTTCCGCAGATGGGTCGACCAATGTTTCGCAGTCCCCACCCCTCAGGGTGAACCCGTATGACCTCCTAAGCCAAATGGCTCCCTCGATAACCACCATGCACTATGTACGGACGTCCCTGCGTACTGCAAGCAAACAACGCCTCAAGCAGGTTACCCCGCCTGCCCTTTTCTCGAGCAAATCTTCACTTTCGCGCGCTCAGGAGGTTTTTGTAAATAAGGTATTTGCAAACTCGGCCTACACACCATACTCTGTGGCAAAATGGCGACATCCCGATATTACGACTGTTACGTGCACACACTGCGGGCTGCGATGCCGTGCAGACCTTCACCATTTACTGTGGCAATGCTCTGCGTTCGACACAGGCAGAATGGCCATACATCCATTAGAGTTTACTAGCTACCGTGGAGCACTGCTCACGGATCCTGCTACGCAGTTATTATTTGCAACATATGCTAGCCGGAGCGGCCTGATCAGGGTGGTTTAGGGGGACCGACACACCACAGCACTGGTCACGCACCGCCTCAGTACGGGTGCATACTCCTACATCAGAATGCCTATTTCTTGAGACAGTGAATTATTTGAAGTGTGACGACATTAATGCCCCATTTACCCCACAGAGGACCTGTGCCTCCCCATTTCTAAATAAAGGACTTTCATTCATTCATACAGAGTTTGCATATAAGCTTGTCAAACATGGAGGAATGGCTCAAGGAACAAAAGGCCTATGGTGATCACGCGAAGGTTGTTCAGTGCTTCGCACTTCAACAATTTTATAACCGGCTACCTGAGAACGTGAGGTACTGGGTTCAGGATAGGCCAGAAGTTAGTACGATAGCCAAAGCCGCTGAACTAGCCGAGGAATTTGTGACGCGTCGGGCTCACGAAGTCAGCGACGGTCTAAAAGGCGATCTCACTTTCAGGTTCGGCAGGCCGAAGCTAGGACCCGAAACGAGAAAGAACGAGCCTGTAATTGATAGCACCTCCAAAGATAGTACTTCCCACTCGGAAGGGACCCCTGGAGTTACAGCAGAGCAGAAAAAGAAATTGGAAGCGAGGAAACCATTTTTTTGTTATAACTGTCACAAACCATGGCACATTGCTGAGCAATGTGACCAGGCAAAGGTAGTGTTTCTATCGGTTAGTTGCAATGACGAGAACATGACTCTGCTCAAACCTTATATACGCGACCTTGAGGTAAACAGGAAACCATGTCGCGTACTGCGTTACTCGCGGTTACCATGGACGTGGTTCACAGCTTTCATGTGGAACCAGAGATGTTCACGGGTGAATGCGTCTGGATAGAGGAAGCTGTAGGAACTCACAGTGCATGTCTTCCGGTCGCAAAAATAGCTTTTAAAGGTCATTTCGGTACAGTTGAGACGGACGCTGTCGTATCGCCTACGCTTCCTAAGCAGTATCCTTACCTATTCTCAAATAGGTCGGATCAGATTCTGCGCGAGAAAGGGCGAATGTTCGAGGAGGCTAGCGTGATGGCACAAATGAGACCGAAAACTCGTAAGTTAGCTGCAACAGCAGTCGCGGAAACGGCACTAACTGAAGTGGATGACGGCTTGCAATCTGAGAAAGCCGAGATCGAGAATGCCTCCGCGTTAGAACCAGAAGAGTTTGGATCCGCGCGATCAGAAATACCCGTAGTGGAAGTAGCCAAGTTTTTGGAACAGCAGTTGCCAGATTTGTCTGTAGCGCCAACGTCGGAAGGCCTACAGCGACTGTTAGAGATAGAGTTAAGCCGTGATTAAGGAACTGGTCTCTAAAGCGCAGCTGGAACCTGAACAAACGACGGAATTGCATGAAGTCCTGCAAGAATTTCAGGATTTATTTGCTGATAGGCGAGGAAGGACATCGGTTCTCAGGCACGACATCGAGCTCACTTCTTCGGAGCCGGTACGTTCAAAACCTTATTGAGTGTCACCGCGCCAGCGTGAGAATATGGATGCGGAAGTGAAAAAAAACACGAAAAAAAAAGGAATCGGCTTTCAATGCCTTAAAAAGCGCTGACGAGTCAGCCCGTGCTAAGATCGCCGGACTACACGAGGAGATTTGTGGTCCCGTGCGATGCGAGCGAGCGAGGTAGGGGCATTGTACTGTGCCAAATGGGAGAAAGCGAGTCGAGAACAGGTGTACAGCGCTACTGAGAAAGAGTGCGCCTGTATAGTTTGGGCGTTCAAAAATTTCTTGATATCTTGCGGGCTTGAGGTTCATCCTCGAAACTGATCATTGTCCTCTCAGATGGTTGCAGCCAACGGCTTCCAAAAATGGTCGCCATCCTTGGCTGGAGTCTCGCTTGTAGCAATATTCTTTCGAGATACGTTATAAAAAAGGTAACTCTCAATGGCAACACCGATGGCATAAGTCGAAGACCCTAGATCAAGAATCAGCCTCGATCGTTTCATCAAAAAATATTTTTCTTCCTGATGTAGGCTTGGAAAGGTTTTAATTTTGTTGACGCAGTTGGGTTAAGTCATGTCTTGTGAAGCGTAAAACAAATTTATGTATGTATTTAGTGCTGCTGTAAGTTGGTAAAAACTGTCACTTTTGAGCGGGGAAATAAGCCTGGCAGAACTCAGTGGGGATTTGTCTCGCGCTTGCTAACTGAGCGGCTGAGTCTCGGTGAAGTTCTGCAGACGCATGCGGTGAACGAGAAACTGCTGCGGACCATTCTGAGGCATCGAGACTCTGACCGCGAGATTGAGCTACGTTGGAGAACATCAGTGTTTCGTGCTCAAGATGGCTGTGCGACAACATAAGACGACTGCAAGCATCGACATGCGTCATCTCTCTGGCCAGCGGATGCCGTCCCCTGCCCATCGGGATCTCCTTCGACGACGGGGCAGTCTGTTACGATTACCTCAGAGCAACCATGCACGGACCACGTGCAATCGCATGGTGATCGGCGTGCCTAACGATATCGCTCGTCAACATGAATAGACGTGTTAACTAGTCACGAGGGTCAGATACGAAACCTGACGTGCCGCCCTCTACCATTTGTGCTAACCTTGTTCCCCCGCAGATGACGTTCCCCCGGCTCCGGTCGCCTACCATTTGAGCTAATCTTTGGATTGCTGTAGCCCGCAGTGGGGGAGAAGAGAGAGAGAAAGTGCCCGGATGCTGGAGGGTATAAGAAAGCCAGCTAGCAGCCACGTGAAGAACACTTTTGCTTTGCCCTAGCGTGCAGGTGCATCCACGCTGAACTTTCCTTGTACAGTACGTTGTTCTTTGGAGCACACCACTCACTCGTACCCATGTATTAAATGTTTGTTACTTGTTTTCACGTCACCTCGTCTTCCTTGCCGGACCCTGTCCGATGGTCCACCTGGTTCGAGCTCCAAGCAGACGCTGTTGAAAGGTACCCCCGAACCTCGGTCCGTAACAAACCACAAATGAAGGATTAGTAGGAAGCAAGTAGTTTCTTCGCATGCACAGGACTGTCCAGAGAGTGTGAATGATCGCTTTATATATAGCCTGTGAAGTATGGCCATCTAAGCGACGTAGCACGGAGAGCGGCGGACATTCCACTAATGCACATGTTCATTTCATCTGCTGCGGAAGTTCTGATTGGCTGGGCTAGGTTACGCGTCAGAAGGAGACCGGCAGCCCCAGCTAATCAGCACTTCAGCTAGAGTGTACTAGAATATTTTGAGTGGCGCGACCGGCTGCCGTGGAGAGGGCTTTTTAGTGTGGAAAAGTAGCGGTTGTGCTGTAGAAAACCACTCTTGACAGCGTCGTCCAACCTCTCAGGCGGCTGCTTCCCGGTGCGTTCGCAGAAACGGCGAATTTCCATGAAAGAACGTAGCAATTTATATTTCATCGCAACTGAACTATATTACTGTCCCGGCTGCAACTAAATCTGCGCCGGGGAGCACCTGGCATGCCCAGGTCTTTTTATACGCGCAAAATGACTGCAATATGATTGGCTGTGGTGAAGCCGGACAGTAACCTAATTCTAGAAAACCGTATTATTAACCTGCTCCTTGGAAATTGGATCAAACGTCACTATTGGAGCCATCAATGCCCGTCATTCATTTTATTGCCTGCTTATTATAAATTTTCCTGTACAAAGCGCATTCTAATGAGCACAGCGCAGCGTGTGCAATAACTGTAGTGCCACGTGGTAGTGACCGTCGAGAACACATGCAGTAGCAAAACTCTGAATGGCAAAACGAACTTTTTCGTGGGCGAACCTGTGCCCAGAAAAACCGGCTACACTCAAAGCACAACGATAGCGGCGAACACAGTTGAAAATCTGATCAACGGGTCGAGCGCGTCGGCTTTTATACACGAGTATTTCTCTACGCATGAGTCACCGAAGGTTCCAGAGTAATCGCCGGTGCCGGCGTGTCTTCCAGAAAGTACTACACGATTCGCGTCGCGCATACATGCAATCAGATTACCCAAGCTTCGGTAACAACAGAAAGCGGATAGAACCATCGATAACATTCGAGAAACTTCCGATACATGCGTCCTGCGCGGAGCTATAACATCTCGGGGGAGTACAGTGAAACGTAGTCACCCGATAAAAATAAACGAGTACACGTTTCAGTATAATAATTTTATTACGATAGCAATTATATGGACACTTCAACCGGATTTCTGCCGTCGGCGTCGTCGTCGCCGTCGCCGTCGCCGTCAGGTTCCCTATAGATAAAATCTTCGCCGCGCGCCGTATGCCCGAGCGGAAGCGTGCGGGGACGCGCGCTATCACGGAGAGCGAACGCACTCAATCTCCCACGCGCAAGCAAGGAAGCGGGAAGCCAGCGCCGGAGAGAGCTGGGGGGGGGGGGGGGGGGCGCATTTCTACTCTGCCAGCAACCGCGCTCGTCGCTCGCTCGCACCGTCGCTTATCTCCACACGGCTCCGACCTTTATTGCGCCGTGCATTCGCCGCTCAGTTTCCGTTGAAGCGATAGACCGCACGTACCTTCGCCCGCTGCTTGCTGCCAGCGTTTTGTCAGTCGTTGTCTGCAGTCATTCAGTGTGATCTATTCATGTTTGTTTGTGCGCGCTCACACCACGCTTGTTCATTCAGTTAGTAATAGTCGGGCCACATTTTCCAACGCACGGTACACATGCAATGCTGCCCGGATCGGCAGTGCAGCGCTACAGGTGTGTCCCTTCGCACGCGCTGCCCACGGGAAGCGCTTCTCATCAACACCACCGTTTCACAGGTGCCTTCTCGTGGTCATCGAGTCTCTCTTCATGTCGGTCTACTTACGGCGCAGCACACCTGCTTACTTAATCAGCTCATGTTTACTACAATTCATATTGCTACCAAAGCCGCTCACCTTAATTCGTATGGCATTGCTGTGTTGCTATCGCATTTTAGGGCGAAGCTCCTTAGGTTGTGGGTCTGTCCCTCCTCTGTAGTAGTAGTAGTCGTCGTAGTAGGTAGCCACGTCCACCTTATGAGAAAAAAAAATTCCGAAAGTTGTGTCCGTAGCGCGGAATCGAACCAGGGACCCCTCGCTTCCGAACGCGCGGCGCTAACCACTACGCCACGAAGCGCACATGGACACCCTCACCACGATGACAATAAATACCCAACATTAACTAAAGACTGCGCGTTTCTAACGCGTTTGTGCTAGAGCGTTACGGCCCGTGTAAGAATCTGGTGTAAGACGCTGTGGCCTCTCCGCCTTACCCCCGTATTCATAAACGCCCCTCGACTTGAACTTGACTTGCCACCCGCCTTGGGCAGCGCGTTCGAAACGCGTTGAAGGCGGTGGCAAGTCAAGTTCAAGTCGAGGAGCGTTTATGAATACGGGGGTTATACTCTCTCGGCAGTCATGTGATGGCGTCGGCAAACGCGGTGCACGTTCCGGCATGTGTAAACGGCTGCGTAAGACGCTGTGGCCTCTCCCCCTTACTAGAGAGTACTGCACGTTTCTAACGCGTTTGTGCTAGCGTCCCCTTAAGTGGAGATGGTGCAATTATAATGAAGGGCGCTGTTATAAAATAGGAATGACGTCACATATGCCGCGTGTCATTGGTGGAAGTCAATCGTTCGATTTAGTGCGGCGAGGACTGGGCGAATTACACGGAAGATTCACGGTTTACCGATGATTCCCTCTGGAGCTTCGCCCACTCATCATCATTCACCCCGTGGATATGCGGTGTTTTTTTCATTTAGTCGCAATTCTGACGAAGGCTATTGGTAGATATTGTCTGTAATGAGAATCTTTATTCAAACTGCAAGACGCTTACACCTACCTACTATACATAAATGCATGCGAAAAAAGAAACGATCAATTTGCTCGGCACCAACTGCACCGTTTTGATGGGGTTTGTTGCATTGTGAAAGAAAACTTTCAAATGATCAAAGTGTAGGAAGCAGAATGTTTATTAACGTTGTCAATCTTTTCGTGCGAAAACTGTGAAACTAAAATAAAAGGCAAGCATCAACTTTAACCAAGTACTAAAGAAAGGTATCACAAATTTTTATACTGCAATAACCTACTGGGACATCTACAGTGCGCAAAATTGCTCTGAACACTGCTCTGAAATACACTCATAATTTCTTAGCAGGAATTTTACAAAATGTTCGTAAACATTGCCAATATTTCTTATAAGCTGTACATTGATATATAACATTTTTCCGCTCGAGATGCTTTAACAGATGCAGTTTACACAACTGCGATATCTGCTTTTAAATCAGATTCACAGTTGCTTTACTTCAGCATTCTCTCTTAATGAAACAAATTTCGCCGTCATTATCAGACACTAACTGACGCCTTTTCGTCAGTGACCGTGGTGCCGATATCAAGGCACATTCGGCAAAACAGTCGGCACCGCGTCAGGTCGAAGAATTGGTTTCCCTCTAAGCACTCGAACGTCTGTTCCGTTATGGGCATGTAGTCTTTCACGATGAAATGAGGCTCAAAGTGAAGCTCGCACACAGTGCGATCAGTGCCGACGAGCTTATTAAGTCTGCACCCATTTCTCTCCCACACAAGTCGTCGCTCTTCATCTCTGGGAGCTTTACAAAATGACACCTTGCGGTCTTGGTCCGTGCGAGCGTACCTAGTCTTGCACCCAGGTGCATGGCATTTATGTAATGCTGTTATTTTTTCCATTCCCCCCTCCTTTCCTTTATTGAGTCACAATGTACGGCAGAGCGCGTACGCACACACAAACCCATTACAGGCCGGAGCGCGCGACCTTGCTTCAAGAGTGAGCGACGCTAGCGTCACCGCTACTTTCTCCAAAAGATGCGACGCTGATATGCAAGGCGCACCGGCTTGATTCGCGCCACTCAATAGTTCTAGTATACTCCTTCAGCAAGACGAAGTGGACATGTCCACTAAGTGTACATCTACAAAATATCCCCACCCCCTCTGCTCCACTATGCAAGTACTCATGTTAATGACTATACTTTGTCCGCGGGGGTGAAAACTTGCCGTACTTTTGTTAAAATTTATGTTTAATTGGCGCCATTGACGCTTTGAAATATTGCAAAAGCATTACAAACATATTCGCATTGAGGAATAGTGACTATTCGATTCGAAGTCAGAATCGAACAGTACGCTATTCGATTCGGTATTCGTAAGTTTCGAACATTCGCACACCCCGAATTTTAGATCTTCAGACAGCGCTTTTACTCTGCTTCGGAGTTCCCATCTAAGGGACGCCGACTATACTCGCGGACAACTTTCTCTGGCAATGTAGGGAAAGCTACGGAGGCAAAGCGCGCACAAGTGAGACGCTTTTGAAAAGAATTCCGCGTCTTAATCCACGTTGGCTTAGGCTGGGGAAGAGAAAACATAAACTGCTTATTAGCCACAGTTAAATAAAGCAGAACACACCATTAGTGTAAAGGTTCACTTATTTTGCGGCTTTTATCTTCCGCGTCTGGGCAAACGCGAAACAGACGCATTGGAAGCTGCGTCGATTCAGCGTCTGTTCCAAGCACCAAAAGCACTGTCAAACGCTGCCGGACTGCTTGGCGCGGTAACATGTCAGCATCCACGCGCCCGTAGCTTTCCCTTCATTGCCACAGAAAGTTGTCCGCGAGTATAGTGCAGACGCCACCGCATCGAGCTCCACAGTTTTGATGCGCGTTTCTGGGTTACCTCCTCAGCACCCGGGAAAGATTGGTATCATTAAACTGACGAAGTCAATCGGCACCAGAGGACATCACATTTTTGGTCCTGGGGCCGTTTTTTCACGACCGCTACGACTCTAAGAAGACTTCCCCCCCCCCCCCCCCCCCCCCCCCATAGCGGCACCGCTAAGCCTGCCAACGAGTAGGGAAGCGGCAGCTGCAACGCGGGAACGCCGATGGCGTGCTTGCAACAGACGGTGACAACGGCGACCGCCTCGACAGCTGCGGCGGCGGCGACTGCGGCGGCGCAGGGAAACCCAGCGAATAGCAAGACATTGAATCGATGCGGCAAGCTGACGCCTCCGATCCCGAGCGCGATAGCATGGAATACCAAGACGCCGATACACCGGAGCAAGGTAGCCAACGCGGCCCCCGAGCGCCCATGCAAAAACGAGCCAGAAACGCACCCGGTGACGAGGACGGCTGGCAAACAGTGATATCGCTACGCCAGAAGAAAGCCTTGGGCAAGAAACTGAATAAAAACGTCGAAGAAAGCGAAGGCAAGGCCAGCCAGCCGCAACAATCAAAGCCGACACCCACCGTGAGACGGAAACCCTTTTTCCGGAAACTACCACCGCTGCCGAGAGAGGACTTTAAGGTGGCGTTTCGTCCGCATCAGGGATTGCCAATGAAAAACCTAACAAGCCCACAACTCGCCGAAGCCGTTATTACAGCCGGCCGATGTCAAGTAAGTGGCGACAAGTTTCTCCTAAGACTAAAAGCAGGGTCCAACATATTGTGTCGACGCCGGACGAAACTACGGCAGACCACATCCGTGGTCTGCCGGATGTGGTCGGCATAACGAGCCTAAACGTTAATGGAAGAATGCATGCCGTTAATGCGTACGTGGCCACTGGGGAAGGCACCTGCAAAGGTGTAATACACGGCCTAGCGTCTCACACCCCTGCCGAAACGCTGATGGCGAATCGACGAATCCGCACGCAAGGAGTCGAGATACTCAGAGCACGAATGCTCGGCGATACCAAAACCGCAGTCATTACCTTTTACGGATCAATCATACCACGATACGTATATTACATGGGTGGTGAGTTGGCGTGCTACCCATATAAGAACACTATTCAATTTTGTAACGCGTGCCGAACAGACCGGGCAGCGCACAGACGTATGCCCACAGCCTGATCTGCCAGTCTGTCGCACGTGTGGAACGAAAGAACCTCAGGCGGACCACGAATGCCTCCCCATCTGTGACTCTTGTGGTGAGGAACATTTAACAGGAGACAAGCAATGTAAGAGAAGACTAAAGCCCCATGCACGACCCGGTGCCTCCATCAAAACACGTAGTAAGAACCCTTGGAAAGACGCACCCAAGCAGCCACCAATAGGATCAAGATGGCTCAGCTCGGATGACTCGGAGGACAAAGAGGAGGAATGGCTTTCGCTGCACAGAGAACACAAGACAAACCCCAGAGGTGAATCACGATCGAGATCACGCACCAGAACATCAAATCCAGCCAACCGAAGAGGTCCAAGAAGGCATCACGCACCCGGTCCCGGTCAAGATCGAGTAGAAGAGACGAGGACATCGATATCCTCCGCCCCAAACCCCACTACCCGCAGCTCAACCCTAGGCCCAGGGCTCCAGGGAACAAGTCGGAGAACACAGATCACACAAAGGTGAGCTGGACGGGAACGGTCAAAACCGGGGCTCCCATTACATCAAATGCCGAGTACCAGAGTCTTAGCAGAAAATCGCATGCTCAAACAAACCCTACAAGAAGTCAAACAGGAAAGGGCGCCCTCCGAGGACAGATTAAATAAACGGCTAAAGTTGAACAACCGAAAACCACAGTAACGGAAGAAAATATCCCATCGTCTCAAAATCCGATAGAAGCGATACTACAGGAAATGATGCAGCCAATACAGGGAATGCAAAATTTCCAGAACCAGTTATACGACAATTTTAAAAAATTCAAAGAGCAAGTCGACGAGCTAGCCACAATCAAAAACAGTTGAATCGTAAGCGTGCAGCAGGTAGCCCAAATGCACCTACTCTTCGAAAAGCCAAAAACGGAGTACTCTGACTCCACGGATGCGGAGGGTGTCACAGGCCATGGCCAGGCCACTAATCAGGCAAAAACACACGAGTCGTGGAAATTTGGCACTGGAATTGACGCAGCTTCCACAAAAAGGCGGCGGCCCTACAGTGCTACATCGACAGGGCGATTGTTAAGCCGGACATTATATGCCTGCAAGAAATTGGCAAATGCACGGTTAAATTGCGCGACTACTATACACATCACAACTCGGATTATCCCAGGCTCGCGATGCTGGTTAGCA
This sequence comes from Dermacentor silvarum, assembly GCF_013339745.2. NCBI lineage: Eukaryota > Metazoa > Arthropoda > Arachnida > Ixodida > Ixodidae > Dermacentor > Dermacentor silvarum. The sequence continues at coordinate 216,430,114 of NC_051157.2, forward strand.
AAGGGATCGCGTAGACCGTTAGGTACCTTCCTAACGCTCAAACACAACACCATATAGTGGAACTCTTTCCAACAAAGAGAGGGCGCGGCAAAACCCAAATAATCAATATCTATAGCCCACCTAAAGAGAGAGGCACGAATTTCGCGCCTATAATTACCCACGCCATGGGAAACATGGAGAGCAAAGACAGACTAGTTCTCGTGGGAGACTTTAATGCTCCACACACAAACTGGGGATACAGAAGAGATACACCCAAGGGCAAATTACTCCTTCACGCCGTAGAAAATATAGGCCTACAGCTGGAAACGCTGCCCTCGGCGCCTCCTAGGACAGGGAACAGCGTAAGCGCGGACACGTACCCAGACCTCACTTTTTCGCTGAACGTTAGAGATGGTCACTGGCAAAACTTACAGGAAAGCCTGGGGAGCGAACATTTCATAATAAGCTTTTCCACCATCACTCCCAAACTCAAACGCGACCTCGGTTCCGCATCTATGACGGATTGGCCAGCATATCGCCAGTACCCAGTTCCCTTAAACCCGCCGGCAAATGCGGAGCAATGGGCGCAGGGCCTTAAAGAGGCCTACGAAGCCTTTACCCAAAAAATTACATTAACGACGGAAAACCCAGTGGTCGACCCGCACCTGCTACTTTTGTGGGACTGCAGACGGGGACTCACGAAAAGATTTAATCGACAAGACTAAACAGAAAATTAAGAATAAGGATCGCAGAAATCTCGGCCCAGGCGAGCGAATACGCACGTAAACTACAAGCAGAAAACTGGGCCCAGTTTACTGATTCCCTTAAGGCGACCCTATCGACAGCGAAAACCTGGGCCATCCTAACTATGATAGATCCAGAAAACACAAAGACCGCAACTACGCGAACCCTCAGGACACTAACCGGCACATACCAAGGCGACACAACGACATTACTTCAGGAACTTAGGCAGCGATACATTGGAACAAAAGACTCCAATTACGTCACGCGCGGTTACGCAGGCAAGAAAACGACGCGCTAGATGCCCCTCTAACTAAAGCAGAGCTTTTTGCTGCTGAACAAGCCTTTAGGAAAAATTCAGCACCAGGGGAAACCCATGCTCCGCAATTTAAGTGACGAGCAGCTTGAGCGCTTAGTACACTATTTCAACGAGCAGATCGGGAGACCTTCCACAACAGATCTGGGAACCTTCCATAACAGCCGAAAGACGCCACCGTCATACTCATCCCAAAAGCAGGCAAGGCTCACAGTCTGCAGAACTTACGTCCGATATCCGTCACATCATGCCTAGGGAAGCTCTTTCAAAAAATGTCACAGTTTCGCCCTAAGGGCGAAGCAATGAATGCGATAGCAAACAGCAATGTCATACGAAGTAAGGTGAGCGGCTTTGGTAGCAATTGTAGTAAACATGAGCTGATTAAGTAAGCAGGTGTGCTGCGGCGTAAGTAGACCGACATGAAGAGAGACTCGATGACCACGAGAAGGCGCGTGTGAAACGGTGGTGTTGATGAGAAGCGCTTCCCGTGGGCAGCGCGTGCGAAGGGACACACATGTAGTGCTGCACTGCCGATCCGGGCAGCATTGCATGTGTAGCGTGCGTAGGAAAATGTGGCCCGACTATTAATAACTGAATGAACAAGCGTGGGGTGAGCGCGCACAAACAAACATGAATAGATCACACTGAATGACTGCAGACAACGACTGTCAAAACGCTGGCAGCGAGCCCATACGCCGCAGCGGGCGAAGGTACGTGCGGTCTATCGCTTCAACGGAAAGTGAGCGGCGAATGCACGGAGCATAAAGGTCAGAGCCGTGTGGAGATAAGAGACGGTGCGGACGAGCGACGAGCGCGGTTGTTGGCAGAGTAGAAGTGCCCCCCCCCCCCGCCCCCGCGCTCCCTCCGGCGCTTCCCGCTTCCTTGCTTGGGCGGGGAGAGATAAGAGACGGTGCGGGCGAACGACGAGTGCGGTTGTTGGCAGAGTAGTAGTGCCCCCCCCCCCCGCTCCCTCCGGCGCTGGCTTCCCGCTTCCTTGCTTGCGCGTGGGAGATTGCGTGCGTTCGCTCTCCGTGATAGCGCGCGTCCCCGCACGCTTCCGCTAGGGCATACGGTGCGCGGCGAAGATTTTATCTATAGGGAGCCTCACGGCGACGGCGACGACGACGGCGACGGCAGAAATCCGGTAGAAGTTTCCATATAATTGCTATCGCAGTAACAGTAATTCACGAGGCTCACGAATCACCTGGAAGATCGTAGCCTCCTATCAGACTACATGTACGCCTTTAGGAAACACCTATCAACTCAGAACGTATTTCTCAGGCTTAAAGAGGAGGTCGTAAGCAATATACCTACGGGAGGGGAGCACGTGGTAGTTGCGCTTGATCTCAGAAGTGCCTTCGACACCTTGTCGCACACACTCATACTCGAGGAACTATAGACACAGTAGAATATGGGGAGAAAATGTCAATTACATACGCTCCTTCCTCACAGATAGCAAAGCCACGATAGGAATAGAAGACATCAGGTCAGATAAATTCGACATGCCAGGTAAGGGTACCCCTCAAGGGGCCATCATCTCGCCCCTTTTATTCAATTTAGGCATGAACAGACTAGCAAGGCGACTAGAACAAATTCCAGACTTAAATTTCTCGCTGTATGCGGATGACATTACCCTGTGGGCGACAACAGGCCCTCTAGGGTACAAAGAACAAGTCTTACAAGAGCGATAGAAACTGTAAATGATTTTGCAGAACAAAGCGGCATGTCCTGCGCGCCAGAAAAATCACAATGGGTAAGGCTACACGGCCGAAACTATGGGAAAGATCAAAGCGTTAGAGAGAGAGAGAGATAAACATCTTTAATGTGTAAATGCAGCTTTGGAGAGGCGTCCTCATTCCAGAATGCCTTGAGCTCGGGCCGCGTCCTGGGCCCTCGCAATCAGCGCTGCTGATCTTCGAGATCGGAGCTGACCAAGGCTCTCTCCCAAAGCTCGTTCGTGTGGTAAGGGTTCGGAGGATTGAGTGGTGCCTCTCTGCAGCCCCTACTATGTGCCTGAGGGACCCGGGCTCTGCCCAGAACCGGCATTGCGGAGAGAATTGTGTAGGGGCTATGAGGTGGTTTCTGGTTGGGGGGGGATGTGTTAACCTGTAGAGCTCGGAGGAATCGCTCCTGCTCTCTAGGTAGTGACTTGTGTGGGGTGCATATGTTCTGCGGGTTAGCTTGTAGTGTTGTGTGATGTCTTGGTATGAGACTAGAGGGTGCATGCGCTCGGGTCCAGATTCCTCGGCGTCGGCTCGGTGGGTCAAATCTCGAGCCACGTGGTTGGCGACTTCGTTGCCAGGAATGCCGTGATGAGCTGGCGCCCAGATGATTATGACTGATCTGGTTGGCGGCTTTTGATTTATTATCTTGAGAGTAGTGACATGAATTCTGCCACTAGCGAAGTTGCGACACGCCTGTTGGGAGTCGGTAACTATGACTTCAACCTGTGTTTGAGATAGCGCGAGGGCTATGGCCGCTTCCTCGGCTTGGAGGGGATTGTATCGCGTGAGCGAAATGCTCCGATGTTCTTTGTTGACGATTACGGTGGCTGTTGTGGCTGCGCGTCTGGGGTAAGACCCCGCATCCGTGTAGGCTGTAGAGGGCAAAGTCCCGTATCGCTTGTGTATGGCCCGAGCCCGGGCCTCCCTTCGCTGTGCGTGGTGCACTGGGTGCATGTTGCGAGGTAGGAGGTACGGTGATGTTGCTCCGGATGGCATGGGGTAAGCTAACAGTCTGAGGCGGCGGATGGCTGAGGAGCAGATAGCCCCAGGCGTAAGAGGATGGACCTCCCCGTTCCATAACCGCCAACCTTGTTCGCTGGCTGGATAAATGTGCCTCGATCAGCTCCTCGGCCGTGTTGTGCTCGCCTTGTCGTAGTAGACGTTCTGTGGACGTACCGATTGGCAGGTCCCTCGCCTGCTTATATGCCTTTCTGATCATTGTGTTGATTTTTGTGAATTTCGTTGCGTTCAGTAGTGCGTATGAAATATCGTAAGTTATTCGAGACACGACGAAGGCTTGGACAAGCCGAAGCGTGTCCGCCTCCCCCGTGCCTCTTGTCTAGGTTGTTATTCGCCGGATCATGTGGGTAACTTGGGCTGTTGTATTCTTAAGCTTGTTAATTATTATTGTGTTGGTGCGATCCGACTGGTAAACCATTCCCAATATCGTTACGCTCTGAAACGGAACGATGGTGTGTCCCTCCAGTTTGTATGTTGTAGTGGGCGAGTCGATGCATGGTTCTTTCGCGGTGAGACCAGGATAGCTCTGACTTTGGGGGCGCAGCTGAGGCGCAAAACTTAGCATAGTCGCTCACCCACGTCGTCGCTTCCTCAAGCGGCTCTCCTTGCCCCGATGGACCCCGTGGACTACCAGATATGTCGTCGGCATATAGGCCATGCCGGATCCCCGGGATGTTATCGAGAGCGGCGGGAGGCCTATTAGGGCGATATTGAAAAGGAGAGGGGATAATACTACGCCCTGGGTGTCGCGCCCGCCCAGTAGAAAGGGGTCTGTGGCTTGGTCTCCGACCTTTATGGCTTTTCTATCTGAGACGAAATCTCTCATATAGGAATACGTCCTGGCCCCACAGCCCAGCGTGTTTAGCCTCTGTAAGATTGCTGTATGCTTGACGTTATCGAACGCCCCTTTAAGATCTAAGGCGAGGATAGTCGTGGGGGAGTTGCGTGTCGCTGGTACAATCACCTCCTCTTTCAGCTGAAGTAGGATGTCTTGAGTTGAGAGGTGTGGACGGAATCGTATCATCGTTGTTGGAAGTTTCCCCGAGTCCTCCAGGAATGGTTGTAGCCGGTTGAGAACGATGTGCTCTAGGAGCTTTCCTATACACAAAGTGAGGGAGATCGGTCGTAGGTTCTCAATGGCTGGTGGCTTGCCTGGCTTCGGTATCAGACGAACCTCGGCCATTTTCCAGTCCCGGGAAGGTTTCCTTCCCTCCATACTTCGTTGAGGTGAGCGGTAAGCTCTAGTATCGAGGGGTTGTCAAGATTGACAATTGCCTTATTGGTGATTTTGTCCATTCCCTGGGCTGTGTGGCGTCTCAAGCCCATTATCGACGGTGTTACTTCATGTAGATGAATGTCCTCATCTAGGAACTCATTTGGGGTGCCGGTGTAGGGTGTCAGAGGCTCCGATGGCTGTGTGGGGAAGTACTGGGCTTTGAGAGTCAAAAGGAGGTCCGCCTCGTTTCCTGGAAATTGGTGGATTACTCGGGCCATATTGTGGTGGGATTCCGTTTTGCTGCTGGCCGGGTTGATTAAATACCCCAATAACTTCCTGTGGTTAGGTAACAGGGAAATCCAGCAAAAACAAAGAAGCCGGATCCTAGGCCTATGGCTACAAGAAAACCGCAGAGCGGACTTCACTATCAAAACGTTAAAAACGACCACAAAACAAATAGCTCGCATGATAAGCAAGTAACGAGGAAAGGCAGAGGTCTAACCGAGGCGGAGGCCATCCGACTGGTGCACGCGTTTGTACTAAATAGGGTCACGTATAGCCTGCCGTATCAAGAGCTCAGCCCTAAAAATTAATTAAAATTAAATTATGGGGTTTTACGTGCCAAAACCACGATTTGATTATGAGGCACGCCGTAGTGGGGGACTCCGGAAACTTGGACCACCTGGGGTTCTTTAACCCTAGCGAAACCAAAGTGGACCTAATAATACGTATGGCGTATAAATCGGCACTAGGACTCCCACCCAGCACTTCCAACGAGAAATTACAAGCGCTAGGACGCCATAATACTTACGAGGAACTGAGGGCAGCGACTATGCTGGGGCAAAGGGAACGCCTCAACTGCTCTAAGGCAGGGAGACGGGTCCTTGCGGATTTAAATTTTCCTATTCGACCCCATTACTGCGCGGAAGATCTGGTTTCTGTTCCCGAGACTTTACGAGAACAGCTGATAGTTTCCCCAATTCCGAGGAACATGAGTCCACTCTACCATAGCGCAAGGCACGCGGCTAGAGCGAGACAACTCACTAAAAAGTTCAGTGGGCACCGTGATGTCATTTACACGGATGTCGCAAAGTCCCATCACGGTCACGTTCTAACGGCAGTAAACTACTGCACACATTCAAATCAAAATCTCGGCCTCAGTGCGCACCCATTAATCGAGCACAGCTGAAGCAACTGCATTAGCTCTAGCAATCAAACACAGCACAAGCGGAACTCCATAGCGGTCCTGACAGACTCGCAAGCGGCGTGCCGGATGTTCATAAACGGACGTCTACCGCGCATAACCCTCAAGGTACTAGGCGAAACACTAGGTGCATCACACGGCATTACATGGTGCCCGAGACACTCGGGAGTCCCAGAAAACGAACGGGCGAACGCACTAGCTCGTGAACTAGTGAACCAAGCAGACGACGCCCCAAGTAAAATACCAAGGGACCACACCCCCCGCACGACATCCTGGAGCACCAGCGTCGCGAACGACAAATCTATGGGTTTCCGCATCCGCAGCTCAGAGTAGGGGACGCAAGGAACTACAGAAAAATCCAAACTCGCACCTTCCCGCACTTGGGCCTGTGGCGCGCAATGTGGCCAGCAGTATATGCCGGTCAATGTCCCTGGTGGGGGGGCGGCCTTCTCTTCCCCACATTATGTGGGAATGTATATGTAGGCTACCGAACATTAACTCGCCCCTGATACTGACCTCACTAAGGGAGCCCTGGGAGGCCGTCCTCGCTCGAGCTGACTTGGAGATCCAGAAGGGTCTCTTAGACCAGCTGAGCGTACGGCAACGGCCACTGGAGTCCTGGACTAGGGACCCACCTTTCCCACTCCCTTGCCTCTTTTTTTTATTATTCATAAAGTTTTTCATTTATTCATTACTCTGCTTCGTAATTAGCCAATCAGGTTGCACTTGACATTCGCTTTTTGAAACATTTTTCCAAGAAAATGTACAAAATTGTCTAAGGAGATATTGCTAATCGCACAAAAGTGCCTGACGAGGCCGCGCCACCCTCGAGGCTGCAGCGGCAACAGAACACGTTGGTCAACCACAGTAATATTAGACGAAAACGCTGAATAGAACTCATAGCTGGTATTTTGGTAGCACGACGACGCAAGCAAAATTCAGGAGCGACAGGGCAGCAGTGGACATTAATCCATTCAAACTTGCCCATCTGTCCGTCCTTTCGTGAAAGATAAGTTTAGACTTTATTATTAGTAGCGCTTATTAATAAGCAAAAATATATGGTAATGCAAATGTTAGTTAACGAAATCATACCCCATAAAGCACAAAATATTTAGCATTAGACATTGTTTAAACCACAAGCAGTGTATGCATTTCATAAAAATACTCGTATTGAGACGACTGCATCCATATCATTGTTCGTCGCTTTAAAGAGGCTACTTACTACTTTAACACATACACGACGCACCGGAGGGAAGAGTTCGTGCACTAATAAATTGCATGTGTAATGACATCAATCTCGTGCTACATACAAAATGCGTTCGATCACGGATACGCAGTGTAGCCAACCTCCGAATCCAGTTTTTCCCCAAGTCGGATAAATAATGCCCCGGATGTTTCTAGATTTTCCTAAAATGTAGTTCTTCGGTTGGCCAATTTCATTTAATTAAAGATAAATTTTCGCTTGTAGTAAGTTAACGGATTGCAAGTTTTACATTTTCAATTTATCTGAAAGCTCGTTCAAGCAATGAAGTTGCTGCACTACAGCTGAATTTATGTCGTAGCGCAAGCGATTATGCTCACACAGCCTTCTGCTTGAAGCCTTATTTCCGGAAGAAGACGTCACACGGATTTGCTTTGTTGTTGTGCTAAGTTGTTTTACACCTTTTATAGAGCAATGCGCGAAGTTTGCACGGAACCTTATTCGAATTGCGAGGAAGATAGGAGCCGGGACGTCCCTTATAGAATGTTACCATGTTTAAACAGTACGGCGCATCACGATGTCAACGTAAAAGATGTTACCCTTTTTGTTTTTTGCATGCCGTTTACTGACGACGTAGCACTACCACACTTACGGGCTCACGGGTCCTTTGCAAGGAAATACGCGGCAAATCTCTATCTTTTCTCCAAAACACAAGCTGTCCACAGACCGATGAGCTCTTGGGGCTCTGTCCAAGGTTGAGATGCCTGTGACCCGATAAACCCGATAAATTGTATAGTATGCGCATGCTCACTCAGCTGTGTAGCGCCGCTGGCGCCATAACGTGCTTGGCGCTGGGTGTATGTTGTGTCCGCACACACCCTGATTTACCCTTGCTGCTTTGTTTGGTGTTCCAGTATATTTTGTCTCACCTGATTACAGATAAATATTACATTCAGAGCCCATACATCGACAGCACAGCTAGAGCTACGAACGGCTAAACCGCAGTAGCACGTACTTCGTTAAAGGGCCCAGGGCATCGACACTGTAGTTCACTGGGCGATAGGCGTTCACTGCGCTGCTCTACGATCAAGTCATAGTTCGCACGTTAATGCGTTGGTAATGTGCAAGTGACTGAAATTAAAACACGCGGTCATGTCAGCAGTTTAACCCTTCCAATGCCCTGGCGAGAAAATTTCCCGGTTAGCACAACTTTCCCTATTTACCTAAACGATACATAAAACTTGTAGATCTAGCACATGTTCCCAAAGGATGACACCACTAACTGCACGGCACCAAAAATAACATTTCTTTAAAGAAATTAAATTCGTCATCCCGCTGAATTCTCTGCCGAGCTTGTCTTCATGGGCCATAATTTACCGCGTCATTATGTCGTCACATGTACTCTTCCACATTTCCACTAATACGACCCAGTTTCCTGCTTTCGCGTCGGCTATGCTTTCCGTCGGTGATCGCTTTCACCGAGTTATCCTGTGCTGACACTATTGCTTGGGCACAAGACACGATCGCTGCATCAGATCCACCTGTGTTACGTCACCATGACTGCAGACAAAGAGACGGGCTTCGTAAAACCACATGTACGCGCACCGTGAAAGATTTAGCAGGTTCTTGAAGCGAAGTGAAGCGAGCCCCCTTGACAGCTATAGGGCTGACGATGAAGCATGTGTAAAGCGTGGACAGGAGCGCGAAGCGTCCGTGGGTCCGATGAGCGCCACGTGCACTGCCATTACGGTGATTATTAACGCCAAGTCACAGACTGTTCGCGGGCCAAGTTGAGCAACTAAACAGCTTCCATTCAACTGCCTGCATACCGACGCCGCTAGCTACCTAATGATCGGTTTCCCCGGGCAGGCTTTTCAGTAAAGTGGCAAAATCTTGCTGAACGCGAAAGAAAAAGACGTTTGACTTCTGTAAAGGCTATAAAGAATGCTCACTGCGATGTTTTTACCCTTACCGTAAACAGTTTGGCTGTGAATTGCCCACAAATATTAGTTTCTTCTCTTGAGAGAAAGCTTTAGCTCGGGGCAAGCTCCAATGTTTCTATTCAAATATATGTAAAAAGCGCAAATGACCTCATGAGGCAACCGCCGGACCAATTTGAATGAAATTCCTTGTATTCTAGAGGGAATATGAGTTCAGCAAGTCTACCAAGCACAATATTTCTGAAAATTGGCGCCTAAACAAAAGTGAGGCACGGAGTTTCAAATTGTGTAGCTGAATCGGAAACAGATGTCGCAATTTTGTGAACTGCTGTTAGAGCATCAAAATTTGAGATACGAGTTTGCAGCTTATGTGAAATTGTTGCATCACTTATGGAGTTTCGCAAAAGGCCTACTGACAATGTAGCCGTATATTTGAGACCTGTATTTTCGATGAACTAGACCCTGCTAAAAAAAAGAGGCAGCTTTAACTTCGGAATCTTCTGCCTAAAAAATGTCACAGTTTCGCCCTAAGGGCGATGCAAAAAATGCGATAGCAACACAGCAATGTCATACGAAGTAAGGTGAGCGGCTTTGGTAGCAATAGGAATAGTAGTAAACATGAGCTGATGAAGTAAGAAGGTGTGCTGCGGCGTAAGTAGAGCGACATGAAGAGAGACTCGATGACCACGAGAAGGCGCGTGTGAAACGGTGGTGTTGATGAGAAGCGCTTCCCGTGGGCAGCGCGTGCGAAGGGACACACCTGTAGCGCTGCACTGCCGATCCGGGCAGCATTGCATGTGTAGCGTGCGTTGCAAAATGTGGCCCGACTATTACTAAATGAATGAACAAGCGTGGTGTCAGCGCGCACAAACAAACATGAATAGATCACACTGAATGACTGCAGACAACGACTGTCAAAACGCTGGCAGCAAGCGCATACGCCGCAGCGTGCGAAGGTACGTGCGGTCTATCGCTTCAACGGAAACTGAGCGGCGAATGCACAGCTCATACTAAGGTCAGAGCCGTGTGGAGGTAAGAGACGGTGCGGGCGAGCGACGAGCGCGGTTGGCAAAGTAGAAGTGCCCCCCCCCCCCCCGCCCCCGCGCTTCCTCCGGCGCTGGCTTCCCGCTTCCTTGCTTGCGCGTGGGTGATTGAGTGCGTTCGCTCTCCGCGATAGCGCGCGTCCCCGCACGCTTCCGCTCGGGCATACGGCGCGCGGCGAAGATTTATCTATACGGAACCTCACGGCCGACGGCAGAAATCCGGTTTGAAGTGTCCATATAATTGCTATCGCAATAAAACAAAAGCACAGCAGCGGGGAAGCGCGACGGGTACAGTCTCAAGAAACAGAGAGGTTGCAAACAGTAGCGTAAGTATAAAGATGAATTAAAAATAATAATCACGAACGCGCAACATATGGTTTCATGCGCACAACGTGAACTACGTCAGGGCGAGGTTCTTGTCTACGCCGTGTTTGCGCCGCACTGTCTGGAACGACTTCGTAGTTCGTCAGTAATGCGGCGCAGCACTTTGTATCGGCCAAAATACCGGCTAATCAACTTTTCACACAGGCCACGGCGGCGAACAGGGGTCCACACCCACACTTGGTCTCCGGGACTGTAGCGCACTTGCCGGTGACGGATGTTATAGCGCCGTGCATCTGCATGTTGCTGCTCACCGATGTGCAGCCGCGCGAGCTCGCGGGCTTCCTCAGCGCGCTCAGCAAATTCTTCGGCGTCAGTCGTTTAGGTGCTCGGTGTCGTGACACGGAAGCATAGCGTCCCAGCATCGTCTGTACTTCGCAGCCGTAAACGAGGCGAAATGGTGGCGAACCACGTCGTCTCTTGTACGGCGGTATTATACGCGAAGGTCACGTAAGGCAAGATGCGATCCATGTTTTGTGCTGGACGTCGATGTACATAAATATCATATCTGTGGTGGTCTTGTTTAATCGCTCCGTAAGTCCATTGGACTGCGTATGGTGAGCAGTCGTCTTTCGATGCCTGGTGTTGCTCAATTTAAAAATTTAGTCCATGAGCTGTGCCTGTGAACGCTGTGCCGTGAACGCCGTTCCTCTGTCTGTGATTGCAGTGGATGGGCACCATGACGCAATACATGTGGGACATGAACTGTCCCTACCTCAGAAGCCGTGGCTCGTGGGAGCGCCTCCGTCTTGGCATAGCGGGTTTAAAAAGTCAGTGGCGACGATCACCCACTTGTTGCCGTCGGTTGACAGAGGAAAAGGCCCAAGGATGTCCAAGCCGACTTGGTCGAATGGCTTATGAGGTGGTTCGATGGGTTGCAATAACCCGGCGGGCTTCAGGGGTGGTGACTTTCGTCGCTGGCATTCACGGCAGCCTTTAACATACTGTTTTACGCTTGCCGCAAGCCCGGGCCAGTAATACATCTCGCGCACTCTAGCAAGCGTTCGTGAGGAGCCGAGGTGGCCAGATGTAGGCTCGTCATGGCAAGCGAAAAGAATATCGTCCCGCAAGTCTTTGGGAATGACTAGAAGGTAGGCTCGGTCATTCGGGTGGGTGTTCTTCTTGTAGAGCCGATTGTCTCGTAGACAGAAGGACGTCAAGACGTGACGTAGATGGCGTGGTATGGATGTGTGTCGGCCCTCGAAGTGGTCAATGAGAGGTCGAATTTCAGCGTCGTCACGCTGCCATTTGACCAAGTCCGACGTAGTAAGGGCGCCCAGGAAGCCGTCATCCTCCTCTGACTGTCGACTGACAGATTCGGTGGGAGCACGCGACAACGTGTCGGCGTCTTCGTGCTTGCGGCCAGACTTATGCTATAGTGACATCAAATTCCTGTAGCCGCAAGCTCCATCGTGCCAGTTGGCCTGAAGGGTCGCGTATGTTCGCCAACCAACATAGAGCATGGTGGTCTGTCACCACTTTAAAGGGACGGCCGTAGAGATAAGGGCGAAACTTCGGGATCGCCCAGACGACCGCGAGACACTCTTTTCTGTGGTAGAGTAGTTCGCCTCGGCACGGGACAGCGAGCGGCTAGAATAAGCTATTACTCTTTTAAGGCCGTCTTGACGTTGGACGAGTACTGCGCCAAGGCCGATGTTACTGGCGTCAGTATACACCTCGGTGTCAGCCTCTTCGTCAAAATGAGGCCAGAACGGGTGCTGACTGCATGCGTTGTCGTAGTTCAGCGAAGGCCGCCTGTTGCTCATGCGTCCAGGCAAATAGCGTGTCATCCCTGGTAAGGCGAGTCAGGGGTTTCCGCAATCTTTGAAAAGTTGTCGATGAAGCGGCGATAATACGCCCACAAGCCCAGGAAGCGTCGGACGGCCTTCCTTGTCGGCGGGAGGAGGAAAAGATGCTACAGCGGCAAGTTTGTCGGGATCGGGTCGAACTCCTTTGGCGCTGACGATGTGTCCGAGAAACTTGAGCGCTTCATAACTAAAGTGACACTTTTCTGGTTTAAGCGTGAAATCAGCCGATCGGAGTGCTTCTAGCACATGCCGCAGGCGATGAAGATGTTGCTCAAATGTTTCAGAAATGACAACTACGTCGTCAAGATACACAAGGCAAGTCTGCCACTTCAATCCAGCGAGGACAGTATCCATCATTCACTGGAAGGTTGCTGGGGTGGAACACAAACGGAAAGGGAGCACTCGAAATTCGTAAAGGCCGTCGGGAGTCACAAAGGCAGTTTTCTCACGGTCTCGTTCGTCGGCCTCGATCTGCCAGTATCCACTTTTCAAATCGAGTGACGAAAAGTGCTGGGCACGCCGCAGTCTACCTAAGGAGTCGTCGATATACGCGGCAGTGGGTACACGTCCTTTTTAGTTACGTTGTTGAGCTTCCGGTAGTCGACGCAAAAGCGTAGCGTTCCGTCTTTCGTTTTGACAAGAACGACCGGGGGACGACCATGACCTGTTGGAAGGTTCGATCACACCGTCTTCAAGCATCTCTTGTACTTGCGTACGAATCGCGTCGCGTTCCTTTGCCGACACGCGGTAGGGCTGCTGGCGTATCGGGCGTGCGTCGTCGCATGTGATGATCGTGTGCCTTGTAACTGAAGTCTGGCGTACCTTACACGAGCTTGCGAAGCATGCCCTCAATTCAAGCAAGAGCTCGTGCAGTGCCGCCTGTTTGTCTGGAGATAACTCTGAATTAATGTCGACGTTGCCCAGTGACTTGTCAGCCATCCCCACTGGTTCAGGGGTAAAACATTCAGCAACGTGCTCTATTTCCTCGGCAAACGCTATCGAAGTGCCGCGGAACAGGTGTCGATGCTCGTTACTGAAGTTGGTGACAAGCAACTGAGAACGGCCATCACTAAGCTGTAGCACACTTCTAGCAGCATAAACACCTTGCATCAGTAGATGCGATAAGTTAATTTCAGCGAACACTTCACCTTCGGGCATTCCACCGCACATCACTTCGACTAGGCCACTGGTTCGCAGAAGAAGCGTAACACATTCGATGGAGACACGAAGGGCGTCGTCTCGACGCTTGTGGTCGTACCCGTCGAGTGCTCCGTCTGCTGAGAAGGTGACTACACCTCCCCGTAGGTCAATAACAGCGCCGTATTCTTGGATAAAATCAACCCCGAGAATTACGTCACGGGAGCATGCGCGTAGGACAAGGCAGCTCGCCACGAATGTCGATCCTCGAATCCGAGCTCTTGTCGTGCAGGTTCCCGTGGAGTAACGACGTGACCGCCAGCCGTACGAATCTGCCAGCCATTCCAAGGGGTAATTACTTTCTTCAGCAACGTCGCCAGTTTCCCGCTTAAGATGGAATAGTCCGCACCGGTATCTACTAAAGCGCTAACCGCGTAACCGTCGATCACCACCGGTATGTCGAGCGAAAGCCGGTCATTCCGTTCATCTGCAGTTGATGTCGGATCGGTGTCCTCACTCGTTCGCGTCGATCGGAGGTCTCCAGCGTGTCGACGGCCAGCGGCCTCGCCCCCAAAGGTCACTGTGGTTAGTTTTCCCGGCGGGGACTTGGTGATCGTGTGCCGGAATATCGCTGGGGCGGTTGTGAAAATCGCCGTGGTGACGGGGAGCGTGACGGTCGCCCGGCAGACGGTGGCATGCACTGTTGAGCAAGATAATCTTCTATCTCCCGAGGTCGTTGGCCAAGTCGGGGTGGCGGTGAGTAGGTGGAAAAGCCCCGCAACCCGAGACGTCGGTATGGGCACTGGCGGTACAAATGATCTGTCTCACCGCAGTTGAAGCACAGAGGCCGACGGTCCGGTGTGCGCCAAACATCCGACTTCCGAGGGGTCATGCGTCGATCGTCGGCATAATATACCGGTTGCTCCTGCGGAACCACAGCGGGAGGAGCGGCAGAGGGAAAGACTGGAGGCGCGCGTCGTTCTGCGATGTATGGTACCGGTTGGGCAGATGAAAGTGTAACCGGATGAGGCGCGTGAACTAACAGCGGTGGTGGTGCAGGGAGTCTCAGGGCTTCCGCGTAGGTCGCACGGCGGTGTTCAGTAGGTGCAGGCGCGGTGTAAGGAAGAGGACAGGTCGACCGGAGCGCTTGGTGAACTTCATATTTGACGACACTCTCAATAGAGCTCACCACCGCTTGTAACGTGCCGAAAGCCTTGTGTATTTCTACGCGCATGACAGTGCGAATTAGTTCGCGAAGGTGGTCATCATTGCTTCTGGTGGCCGTGAAAATATCGGTGGTGGATGTCACGTTCACTTGCCGCTCATAGAAATTCGATCGTTGCTGAAGCATCTTCTCCATACTTACAGCCTCAGATAAATTTCGGCGACAGTCGTAGGAGGGTTCCGCACAAGACCAGCGAAGAGCTGCTCCTTCACTTCTCGCATCAGATGACGCAACTTCTTGTCCTCGGTGATTCCCGAGTCTGCTCGTCTGAAGAGGCGCGTCATATCTTCGACGAACGTGGTAACACTTTCGTTGGGAAGCTGAACGCGGACCTGGATTGCTCGTTCGGCTCGTTCGCGGCGATCAGCACTGGCGTAGGCGTCTAGTAACTGACGGCGGAACTCAGGCCACGACGTCAGTTGCGGCTCACGGTTTTGGAACCATGTCAGCGCGCCGTCTTCCAGGCAATAGACACTTCGAAGTTTAGTTCTGTCGTCCCATTCATTGTATTCGGCCACGCGCTCGAAGTCGGCCATCCAGTCTTCGACGTCTTCGAAGACCTTGCCATGGAACGACATTGGAACCGGTGGATTTGGAAGTGTGTACCGGTTGGTCAGTGCGGCGGCTTCCATACCGGTTGAGATGGTCTGAAGCGCTGCGGGGTCTTCAGGAGGCAGTCTCCGGATCCTGCGGCTGGCCCGGTGGACCGGCATATCGATTGGCACGGGGGTAGTGGTTCCACTGCCAGAAGGGGTCTGCGACATGGGTGAGGAATACCCAGCAACTCCACCACTTTGTCTCGTGCCTTGTGAGAGAACGGGCGACGCGACGTTTATTGAGGGTAGCGGCTCCTGAAAAGCACGGCGCTGGGGGCTGGCTTTCGAGCTGGCGGAGAAGCACGCGCACTTCTTTCTTCTTGTCCGTGCTTGCCTCTTAGCACTGTACCCACTACTGCTGGTGGCAATATATTCGGCGCATTAGAATTTCTAACCGATCCAGTTTACAGACCTGCGATATGTTGTTGGTGTAGAGATAAGGATTGTAAACTTCCGGGTACCCCTCTTTTGAACTTACCAATTCTGTGCGAAATTTTTAAAAAGGATGAATTCCTAAATCAAGCGTATGCTTCCTACACTTCCTAGAATAAATTTTTTCCTCTCGACTGCAAGAAACTCTATTCAAATTGGTTCAGCGGTTGTCTCATTATAGCATTTCTCCCTTTTAGTTGTATTTGAATAGGAAAATCGGAGTTGGCCCCAAGACAAGAAACGAGCGTGCACGCGATGCACGCACTTTCCGCGGGCCCTCCGTGATCCGACGCCAATTAAAGCCCCTGCTCTCAGGTTTCGGTACCAGGTGTGCACACCTTCTCAGCAGAGAGATCGCTGGTGTTTAGCCCTGCAAATAACCCTGCTCCCCTCTACAGGCCACTGCCATTGCGCCTATTCATTCATGTTGTGTATTCAGTGCGTGGGCAGGGACGCACCCTGCTCATCTTCCGTGAACGCCGCCCCGCACAGCAGACGACGCTACTTGGAACGAACGTTTCAAGAACATTGCTTCGAACACATCTTGGCGAATGGATGCTGCCTAATGCGCACAGTGGTAAAATTAAGGGGTCTCTGTAGACAATTATCCTGCATTGCGAGTTTTGTTAATACGGCCGCATTCTAGGGCTCCTTACCTCGGAAATCAGCCCGTCTGTAATGCGCGACACGATGCACTCCATTGGGGGCATATATGACAATGCCTTATGACTACATATGAATTTGATTTGGATTATGGCTACATATAGTGAGTACTGAAGAGGTATTAAGAGTAATTAAAGTTAATAAAAGACGAATTAAGTAAAATAAATTAATAAAATAACAGACGAAAGATGAATAAAAAATTATGGGGTTTCACCTGTCAAAACCACGATCTCATTGTGAGACACGCCGTAGTGGAGGACTCCGGATTAATTTCAACCACCCGGGGCTCTTTAACAAGTGTACATGGGCATTTTCGCACTTCACCCCCATCGAAATGCGGCCGCCGTGGCCTGGATTTGATCCCGCAACTTCGCGCTTATCAGCCCAACTTGAAGTAAGATGAATTAGGATGAAATTAATTAGGCCTAAATAAGACTCCTAATGGAGAATCATTAAAATTAAATTACGTAAGCGTAATGATGACTGATTGAGGGTAAGTATGAATCGTCAGGTTAATTAAAATTAAATGTAAAATAATTAGCCTAATTAAAAGAAATCAGAGTTATATATAATCCAGCCTAATCAAATATAAACCACCGACGTTGCTTAGTGGCTATGGTGTTGGGCTGCTAAGCATGAGCTTGTGCGATCAATTCCCGGCTACGGCGGCCGCAATTCGATGAGGGAGAAATGCAGAAAACACCCATGTACTTGGATTTAGGCGCACGCTACACAACCCCACGTGGTCAAGATTAATCCGGAGTCCCCCCCTGGGGCATGCCTCATAATCAGATTGTTGTTATGGCACTCAAAACCAAATTTTTAATCAAGTACAATGACAGGTACTTAAGGTTAATTAGATCTAATTTTGATTGACTAAAATTAAATTCATTAGGGGTGAATATAAATATTTCAGGGTAAATATTATGATTTAACCCTGATTAAGATTAATTACGGTGAAATTACTTAAGGGTAAGATAATAAATTTAGGGCAATTAATAGGAAGCCTAATTAGGATAACTTTGGTTATTAAGCCAAATCAAGTGTCATAATGTTGATCATCATCATCAGCCTATTTTTATGTCTACTGCTGGACAAAGGGCCCTCCCTGCGATCTCCAATTACACCTGTCTTGCGCTAGCTCATTTTAATTTACACCTGTAAATTTCCTAATTTTATCACCCCACCTAGTTTTCTACCGTCCTCGGCTGCGCTTCCCTTGTCTTGGCACCAATTCTGTAACTCTACTGGTCCACCGGTTATCTACCCTACGCATCACATGGCCTGCCCATCTTCATTTCCTTCTCTTAATAGGTAGCTGTGGAATCTTTGTAGATAGTTGCCAAGATATTCACGTATGCCTCCTGTACACCTTGATATCGCCATGCCTCTATGACTGCTGCTATCTCTACTGAATCAAACGCATTTTCAGAATCTATGAAAGTCATAGAGAGAGCTTGATGGTACTCCGTAGATTTCTGGATTACATAATTTTTTTTATTTTTTATTTATTGATACTGCGATCTTATACAAGGCCCTAGCAGGGTGGGCACACAATATACAAGTAAAGAGCCGTAAAGAGCCAACATAATTCCAAAAGAAATCATAAATCAATTCATAAATAAATCATAAGTCAAGATCAAGGAAAAGAAATGCATAAACATTAGACACAAATGCAACACAAGGATATAATGTAGTACAAACGATGTTAAGAAATTAAACATAGCTTTAAAACATTTGTAGTGACGTTTGTGATACTGTATCATTAGTAAGATTATTCCAATCTGTAATCGTTCTGGAGAAATAAGAATGCTTATAGGAGTTAATTCTAGCGTTTAATGGTGTCAATGTAAAATCGTGCCGTTGTCTTGTGTTATATCCAGAGGAGTACGATATAATCTTGGATGTGTTAAGATTGCATTTACCTTGGAGTAATTGAAAAAAAAAGAATTTTAAACGACAGAGACGGTTTTCATGAGAGACTGGAAGCAAACCACTTTGATTAAGTAGATGAGTGATAGATGAACGGCCATATGAGTTATAAATAAACCGTACTGTTTTCTTTTGAACTCTCTCTAATTTAGCATTGCTAGTTTTAGTGAAGGGATCACAGATTATGACGGCATATTCTAACATGGGAGGAATATCAAATCAAATCAAATCATTTTTATTTCCCAGAAAGAAACAGGTTCTGGAGAGGTTCACTGGCTAAAAGCTGTTTATGGACAGCTTGACGAGGCCAGTGAACCCTATACAAGGCAGTTGGGACAATGAAAAAAGATGTGTAATAACAATAAAGACCATAAGCTAGCATTACAATACCAAATACGGTGTAAGAAAAACATATATATACATTACTACGAAAACATCCTGATACTAACATAGCACAGAAATATAGTTACATGGACGCGAGCAAAAAAACATGGAAGAAGAATCGAACAACCATAACACCATTATTGCCAAAAATAAAATAATAAAAATAAAAAATAAAATAAAAAAATAATGACAAAATATCAGGGAAGATATATACAAATTTGCTCCTTGTGTTTGTCCTGCATCATACAATGTACATCAGATGTCAGACAAACAAATTTATACAGATACTATTTTTGCTATATGTTTTTCATCATATAACCTATTCGGTACAGCATGGATGCACAAACTGAAAGAAAAGTGAAATCGTACAGACAGCACATTTTACAACGTCAAAAAAGTTAGCCTATATTACAAAAAAGGATCGCAGTTCTTTTAATGAGAAACTGTTTACATGACTGTATTTATTGAGAATGTTTGGTAGATTGTATTGCAATGTTTGAGATTTGTAATTATTGCGAAACCTCGGAACAAACCAAACATCATTGCTTCTTGTTCCTAAGAAAACATTTTTTGCAGTTAGACATGCGGTATTTTTAATGAATTGTTTAAACGAAATGGAAGAAAAATAGCAGGATCGCAGAATGCGAAAGATATACATATATTCCACTTTAATAATACCGTAGTCCCGACACACAAGTTGTGTTGATGCCAAATAATCTAAATTAGCGACATGTCTAATGACTTTTTTTTGCATGGTCTGAAGTTTCATTATGTTAGTTTTTGTCGTGGTTGCCCACACCAAACTGCAGTAATTTATGTGCGAAAGAAAAAGAGCATTGTATATCTGTAGTTTCACCTTTGCGGGTAAGATATGTCTACAACGAGCTAGCACACCGACTACACTAGAGGCTTTTTATTGCGATAGCAATTATATGGACACTCAAAAGCAGATTTCTGCCGTCGGCGTCGCCGTCGCCGTCGCCGTAGCCGTCGCCGTGAGGTTCCGTATGACGTCATTTGGAGAAGAAATCGTCGCCGCGCGCCGAACGCTGTATGTGCGAGTGAAAGGGCGCGAGGGGCGCGTCTTTCACGGGGAGTGAACGCACGGCGGAGAACAAACGCGCGTTCCGCGCCGTGCTCGCTTAAGGGCTGCAGAAGTAGGCGTCTCTTTTCTCCTTTATAATCACCATATATCTAGAGCAAACGCACCTTCTTCCGACGCGCGAGAAGCCGTGGGGGGAGGGAGGGAAGGGAGGCGACGTTTAGCTGCGGCACCAAGTGCCTATTTATATCACAGGCTCCGGCAACAGTCACCAACGCCGCACGCATTTTGAGCGAACGCGGGCAAAACGCCGATGGCGTCGACAACAGTTCTGCGTGTTGCCGATGCTGCTGCATGTCCAAGTTTATACAGCTGATAAAGCTAATATCATTACTCCGTATAGCTCTCTACAAGTTTGCTATCGCAATTGATGCTTCGCCTTTCAGGTGAAACTGCGACCACTTTTTTGCAGATATCAACGACGTGTTGGTTCCAGTTGAGGTTTGATGAAAATGTGACACCAAGAATTTTATGTTCATCTACAAAAAGAATGTCTTCACCTGCGTAAGCTAACGCTTGTGTTGATGAAAATATTTTGTTTTTTGCTCGGAATACGATGGCTTTTATTTTCAGTGGATTAATTTTCAATAAATTTTTACTAGACCACAAGAAAAGCTTGTTCAATAACTTATTACACCGAATAATTAACTCATTTGCGTCAGGGCCTGAAAAAAGTAAGTTCGTGTCATCAGCATATATAACAAAGCTCACACTGGGATAAATATCCACGATGTCATTAATATAAGCATTAAATAATAGCGGCCCCAGTACGCTTCCCTGGGGCACACCATTTAAAACAGGTAAATATGATGACGTATGACTGCTTAATTGAACGCATTGCTGTCTGTTTTGCAGGTATGACTTTATCAACTGAAGTGACGTGCCCCGGATTCCGTATGATTCTAGCTTAAGCAGTAAAATGGTATGATTAATGCAATCGAAAGCCTTACTGAAATCAAGAAAAATAGCTAACGTGAAAAGATTTCGTTCAAAATTTTGTAATATCATTTCCTTAAGTGTTAATAGGGCCGTCTCCGTTGACCTTCCTTTCCTAAAACAAAACTGAAAGTCAGTGATTATATTTCTGGAGCAGAAGAAGGCAGATATACGCGTATAGATTAATTTATCTAATCCCTTAGAAAACACAGGAATAATAGATATAGGTCTATAATTAGTCACCAGGACACTGTCACCACCCTTAAACAACACAGTCACTCTGCTTCTTTTCATATCGTCTGGAAAAACACCTGACTCAAGTATCAAATTAAAAATGTGGCTGAGCGCAGGAGTAATGCAATCTAAGACATATTTTATAGGTTTTATTTGAATGTTGTCAATGTCTAGTGCTTTACTGTTCTTTAGATTCATGAATGTCGTGTAAATTTCTTGTTCATCCGTTGGCGCTAGAAAAATACTGTCGGGGCATTTATTTCCTGTTGTAGCCCTGAAAAAGTCTGCTTGCAAAGGCATGTTTGCTGATATACCCACATTGACAAAATGATTATTCAAGCGATCCTCAAGTTCTTTACCAGCGACTTGCCTCGGCTGCGGGATGCTGTGGGTTCGATTCTCACCGCCGCCGGGCACCCACTGGTTCAAAAGGGTACAAGCGTACCATGGCCTGGCGTTCGGCTTCCTTCAGGGGTGATACGCTTGGGAAAGGAGCCTGCGCCCTGAATTCCCGTCGAAACCAACGTGCGCACGGAAATCAAGTGGTGTCTGGGCCGCTCCCATGGCGGTTATTTCCCATGTGGCGCCCCAAGCACCTATTGAGGTGGGGGCACCTTCGGGTTGAGGTCAAACACCCCTTTCCAAGCGTTGAGGTCCCATAATGGCCGAGCACCAGGCCGGGAGCGCGCTTGTACCTATTTTACCGGTAGGTACCCGGCGGCAGCACTTGCCTCCCACAGCCGCGGTGGATGCTCGTCTACAAGGCCGTCTGTGGTTGGACAAGAGGCACCCAGAGACAACAGCTGAAATCTCTATTGGGCCCTCTTTCGAGATGTGGACCCCCACGACAGCCGAGCACCAGGCCAGGGGACATCTCTACCCATAAGAAAAACCGGTGGGTTCCCGGCGGCACCGGGATTTGAACTCGGTACCTTCCGCATACGAGGCGGATGCTCTACCGCTAGGCCATCGCTGCGGTTGGCGTTAATAGTGTTATATGCGAGAAAACGTACACTAGGGGGCATGAGCTTCAAAGCATGTCGAAGGAAAAAGAGTTTGCGGAGGGCGTTAGCGGTGACGTTATCCGCATGTTCAGTCCAGGAGAGGTTTTTACAGATCCGAAGCCCTAGGTACTTGCAGCTGTTCACTTCAGAAAGATCAATATTATTAGTAGTATAGTTAAATAGGAGAGGCTTCCGTTTCTGTGTTATGCGCATGAAGACTGCTTTATCATGATTAACACACATTTGCCATTTGTCACACCAAGATATTACTTTTGCCAAATCGTTGTTTAACCTGGCTTTATCCTCAGTAGTATTAATCTTTTCATACCTCACACAATCGTCTGCGTACAATCTGATAGAAACCGAGATATTAGAGACAATGTCATTGATAAAAATCAAGAAAAGAAGCGGCCCAAGAACGGATCCCTGGGGAACACCAGAATCAACAGAAGCTGTAGGGGAAGAATAATTATTTAATACCAGAAACTGGCGACGGTTTTTGAGGTAATCTAAAATCCATGTGAGTAGCTTGTTTTTTATTACATCACCTAGTTTATAAATAAGTTTACTATGCGAAAGTTTGTCGAATACTTTTTTTAAATCCATAAATATAGCGTTGGTCTGTTTTCCTTCGTTTATTTCCACTGCAAAATCATGTATGATTGATTCATGACATGGATGGTATCCATCGTAGAATATTTCTTCCTGAAGCCAGCCTGTTCTCTTGGTTGACTGAAGTCAAGTATTGCCCTCACTCTGGTGGAAATTATCTTGGTGAATATTTTATACAATACTGAAAGCAAGCTAATGGGTCTATAATTCTTCAATTCTTTAACATCGCCCTTTTTGTGGATTATTTAACGTTGGCATTCTTCCAGTTCTCTGGTACACTTGAAGTCATGAGGCATTGCGTTTAAAGTGCGGAGAGCTAATCAAGCATAATGTTTCCTCCATCTTTGATTAAATGGATTGTTATTCCATCATCTCCTACCGCTTTTCCCCGGGTCATATCTTGCATGCAACGCCCATCTAACTTCGTAGCTAGTTATAGGAGCCTCTGTATCCTGTTCACCACTACTTCGAATGAAGGTAGATTGGCTGCTCTGGAGACTGTACAGGTCAATATAGAATTCCTCAGCTGCGTGTACTATATCATCGAAATTGCTGATGATATTACCCTGCTTATCTTTCAGTGCACACATCTTGCCTTCTCCTATGCCAAGTTTTCTTCTCACTGATTTCATGCTGCGAGCATTTTTTTACTGCTTCAATATTTTCCACATTATAATTTCGAATATCCCTTACTTTATTCTTCTTGATCAGTTTCGACACTTGAAGAAATTCTATCTGATCTCTTCACTTGACACTTTGTCGTTTCTTTATTAAATCTTCTGTTACATGGGAGAGCTTACCTACTAGTTGCCTTGGTACCTTACCTCCCACTTCAATGGCTGCTTCTGAAATCAGCTTAGTTAAGCTTTCATTGAATAACTCGCTTTCATTCAATTCGCTAGTTACACTTTCATTCAATTCAAGAAAAGCTCTGGGCCTTAGTATTACTGCACTTGTATTACACAATAAACAGAAAATAAAAAACAACAAACAAAACAGAAATCCTG
The DNA here is from genome assembly GCF_013339745.2 of Dermacentor silvarum. Taxonomy (NCBI): domain Eukaryota; kingdom Metazoa; phylum Arthropoda; class Arachnida; order Ixodida; family Ixodidae; genus Dermacentor; species Dermacentor silvarum. The sequence continues at coordinate 216,453,951 of NC_051157.2, forward strand.
AAAGTACAGTGCTAAAATACAACAAAATAAATGAATACATTAATGACAGAAATCAGATAATGAGCAATTGCAAGGGCTGAAAATATCAACAATTTTACTCTTTCTCTCTTCCTCTCTTCAAACTGAGAGAAATCCTATACCTCACTAGCCTATGGTCACTGCACTTTACCTTACCTAACACTTCTACATCCTGCACTATGCTGGGATCGGCAGAGAGTATGAAATCTATATCATTCCTTGTTTTTCCATTAGGACTTTTCCAGGTCCACTTCCTTTTGCGGCGCTTCCTGAAGAAGGTATTCATTATTCAGAGCCCATTCCTTTCCGCGAATTCTACTAACATCTCTCCTCTTGCATTCCTAGAATCGACGCCGTAGTTGCCAATTGCTTGCTCACCAACCTGCTTTTTCCCCACTTTTGCATTGATGTCGCCCATGACTAAAGTATACTGAGTTTTCACCTTCCTCATCACTAATTCAACATCTTCATAAAGCTGTTCTATTTCTTCATCATCGTGACTAGAGGTTGGGGCGTAGGCTTGTACTACCTTCATTTTGTACCTCCTATTCAGCTTTATTACGACGACTGCTACCCTCTCATTAATGCTGTAGAATTCATCAATGTTGCCCGCTATGTTCTTATGGACTAGAAGTCCTACCCCGGATTCTCTCTTGTCTAGAAGACCACTGTAGCAAAGGACGTGGCCGTTAGTCAGAACTATAAAAGTGTCACGAGTTCTTTTAACCTCATTACAGTCAATAATATCCCAGGCAATGTCTGATAATTCCTCAAACAGCCCTCCTAAGCTAGCCTCACTCGAGAGGGTGAGCGTGTTGAACGTTGCCAGGTTGTGTTTCCAGTGGCGGCCTGTCCGGATCCAGATATTCTTAGCACCCTCTGCCACGTCGTTGGTCTGACCGCCGCCCAGGTGCCCCGCAGCCGCTGGGGACTGAGGGCCATGGGTTAATTGCAAGAGTCATGAGGGATGTAGTGCGCCGAATACTGCGTCACGGTGGCCATTTGCTGTTCTGGTGGTTATGCATAATTATGCGTAATTATGCTTAAATTAACTAAGCCACAACAATAATTACTAGGGGCTTAAATATAATTAAGAATGATATTGATTGAATCATATTAAATTTATTAAGGGTAATTATGCTTAGGCAGGGCTAATTAGGGCGTTAATAAAGATATTAACACACAACAAAATAAACCGCAGGAACGTCGACATCATACGACCAGACGCATACGTATATGTCACAGACGTGTGTGTGCACGATGAGCGACTAGAAAAAATATTTACGCACTATCTGACAATTCCACTAGGGAGTTTCGGCAGTAATTTTGAACGTGGCGCAGTGGCATGAGGACCGACAGAAAGGGCGCACGCAGTCAACCATCCTTATATTCTCGCAAGAGCGGATAACTGCGTGATGTGGATTACGCCCATAACGTAGCAACGCAAAGAACGTCACGGAAAGAACAAACGACACATGCGCCGAGCTCTTGCAACGCACTGCACACTCTATAAACGGTACTGAGTTTGGCGCTCATCCATAATGCTACCCATCTCGAATCCTGAACATAGAATCATTTATCATACCCAGGGCAACCAAAACGACAGTGGGAAATGTAAACACCGGCTATGCTAGAAACATTGTTTTGTGCTATGACACAAATAAGAACTTTACTGCTGCTCTAGTGCGACTGTGTTGCAAGATTTCTGTGTGGATCCTGAGACATCGAAACGTTTGTGTTTGAGAATTCGTCAAATTTTACATTCATCCCGTTTTCTACTCGCTTTCGTAATTCATATCTAGAATTTGCCCCATGTGTGTTCCTTGTGGTTCGTAGACCACACGTTTTGTTTCTGTAGTGCTACCCACGGTTTTATGCCGTGCGCTCACAAAACACGTCCATTTTTATTGCTGTGAGGTTGCTGTACAAGCGTCTATAACTGTAGTTCCTATGTAAGAGAGGTCGTGTCAGTGAGCACATTGGTTGGCGGATTTCGCGAACTTCCGATTCTCTTCAATGTATTACTTTGCACAATAATAGTTGGCAGTGTACAAAAAAAATCATCCAATTCAAAGAAATCTGATCCTGTCTGTCACCACTGGTTTTCTTTCTTTTCTGGGCATCTTTTCCTCAAGCTGGCCGTACCTGCTTCTATGCATTTTTGCCGCCACGACAGCAACGGCGGAGAAGTTGGTGATTGCGAGAAGCAACATTCAGTCGGAAACAAAATAGAGAACGTAGTGCCAGAGGTCATCTACAATCACGTTATAATTCTCTGAACCTAATGCTGCAAGCTTAGTACCAATTCGAATAGTGCAGTGAGCACTGAGCTGTGTACGGGATCACGAAGAGCAGGCTCAAAGCCTCTGCTTCACTGAATCAGTGCACCGGCGACGACCGGTAGCTGCTCGTGCTCGCGTCCCTAGGATAGTCAATACGCACCGCTTGCACCCGGAGTGGCCGTAGCCGGTCACGTCTACGCACAGCTTCAGCCATCCGCGCTCCGCATAATTTATGCCGAACATCCCCTCCACGTGGCGGTACTTCCGGGGGAGAAGTGCGCGCGCGAACCATTTCTAACACGTCACACGAGATGGGCGTTTCTCTCCGTTTCTCGCGGGGGAAGCTGCGTCTAGCTGTCACGGGCAAAAACTAGCCGATATAGAGCCCACCTCTCGTTTGAAATTCAAAAGAACCAGCGACGCCGAAAATGGCCCTCCGGTTCCTTCGGCAGGGTGGGAGACAAAACCAATATCGGGAGTGCAGTACTCCCCTGGTGGCCACGCGAATATGCGTCCTGCAGTGCGTCGGGCATCGCAAGATGTGTAACGCCCATTTATGGCTCAGAAACGAAGAACACATGCACGCGCATATTGCTAAGAGCACAACAGTGATGCTGAAAATGTATTGCACAAAGAAATGCTGTGGAGACCCCGGCATCGTTGAATGGCGCTTGGCCATTTACGGGTGGTATCACCGTATGCTACGCGCTAGAAATGTCTGCCGGTAAGAATGCTTGCCCATCGACTTCACCATATCCTTGTGATTGTGTTTACATCCTCGTCAGTAAAGCATGACTATTTACGCAGTTCGTGCACAAAATTGAGTGCTTGCACATATATAGGCATGTCGTAGTTTTGTCTATTTATGTATTTATTTATTTAGTTAGTATGTTAGCAAATAAATAAAATTTTGTTATTTAATTATGCTGTTCGCATTTTACATACCCAGGAACTAGGAGCAATACGTGATGAAAATAAACGCATATATAGCCCACACGAATGACTCTACATTCCTGATCTTAAACACACATTGGTATGCAATGACAAACGAAAGCATACTTTCACGCTAAGCAAGTCATGATAGGATAACAATGAATTTCTGTGTTTAGTAAATTTGGTGGCAGCTGGTCCCAGTCGGCTAATGTATTGGAGAAAAAAATAATACCGTAAAACCGTGGTTCTAGTGATGAAGGCGTAATAAAGGAGTTAATGACACCTTGTTAGACGCATTTTTGGGGCCTCTAAATATGGTTCGAGACTAGTTGATAGCTTTGAATCATGGAAGCGCGCTGCGTATAATCCTGCATAGCCGTCCGCATTGGGAATATTGTGTCGCCCTTGTGTGACCCGTAGTAGCCGCGGTCATGTTGTAATATCTGATCGGCACATTTATTGTCACCATGAGCGAGTGCACTTCGTATTTTCTCTCCTTCGCAGGCTGACGCACACGCAAAAGTTTGGTGACTGATCGTTGAACGAACAAGTGCATCCGTGGAACTACTCCCTTCGCTCCGTCGGATTCTGTACCCGTGGGGGAAACATTTGCCCTGCCCAACTTCGGGCAAGTACATTGTAACGTAGATTGAAGACGCAGTCTTACAAAATAGACGCTTCTCTTTGATGGCGGGCCCGAAGAATAGCGTGCAGCTTACGCGCTTCATCGTCTTTCATGGCGCCGACCTTCGCGCGCGCCGTCCCGCGGTGCCGAAGCCCCACATCATTGTGTCAATTGCCCCCCATGCGAAAAGCGACCGTCTCGGTCGCGTCAAAAAAGCTCTTTCAGCGACGACCAGAAATGGAGCTCCTCAGGTGCATCTGGGCGTTCACGTACGCGCATAGTATGGTTTCATGCGCACTACATGAACAACTTCAGCGCGAGGACGACGACAGAGCGAACCCGGGTCACAACTGCAAGCGACGACTTCGTAGGTTATGTCACTGAGGTGGCGTGTAACCTAGTAGGGACCGAAATACCGGCGGAGCAACTTTTTCGAGAGTCCACAGCGACGGATGGGCGTCCAGACCCACACGCAGTCGCGGGTATTGTAATGGACGTCGCGTCGACCCTGGTTGTATCGAAGCGTGTCGGTATGCTGTTGGCTCCGGATACGATGCCGAGCAAGCTGGCGTGCTTCTTCGGCTCTTTCTACGAATTCTTTCCCGTGTTTGCTGGGGTGCTATGCAGGATGCGCCGAGTTTGGCGAAACTCGGGATCTTCACGAGTACTGGCGACACCCCAAGATGAAAGAACAAATGGTAACAAGACAAAGATTGTGCGTCGGCACGCCTCCAGCTTCATTGGTTTGTCTAGATTCACTCTGGGTGGCTATCATCTCTTGGGCATTGCCATATGGGTGGTCGACAAACTGGGGCTCACGTGATCATACGGTCGGTGCATGGTCGTGCATTCTTTCGCTTGTTTGTCGTTCCACTGAGTGCATTACAGGCACAAGAAAGTTACAAAATAAATGCATTTAGTACAATATATTAGTCACATTTGTGTGAGTTATAACCATTTTAAAGTTTACAAGATGTACACTGAATGTGTATTAGACTATTTTGTAGTTTAATACGTTTCGCGTTATACCACGAGGGTACGCTCGCCCTCCTCTTTTTTTCGTATAGATTGGATTGGCGCGGCTCGCTACGTACTTGCGCTAGCATTTCTGAGCACCGACAGGTGTGCGCTTGGTTTTCTCACTGGGATTTCAACAGATCGCTCGTTGATCTTTCTCTTTCCTCTGGATTGGATTGGTGCGGCTCGCTACGTGCTTGCGCTCCCATTTCCGAGCACAGATTGGTGTGCGCCTGGTTTTCACACTGGGCTTTTACAGATCGCTCGTTGCTCCCGCTAAAGAAAGGCTGCGAGTAGGGTGCGTCGCGCACGCATCGAGGCACCCCAGCTGCCCCAGCTGCGAGACGAAGTGAGCGTCGGCTAGCGCCTAAGGGGTTTGCCGCGCGCTTACCGTGTAAGCACTCAGGAATGCTGGAAAGCACTCATACAAGAGTCAGAAAACTACGCTTTATTTTCTTTTACATTTCGATGCACCTTCATACTGGCAAGCGTCGAGCGATGGCTTCTAACAGCCGCAAGAAGGACTCTTTATACTGGGTAGCCCGAGTGATCCGTGGTTTCTAACAAACGCAAGACAGGGTCTTTGCAGAGCACGTGGCCGTTGAGTGCCACCACATCCATCCCAGGTGGGACTCCAGCATCGGTGATGTTACCCTGTACCCATCACTGACGATGTGGCGTTCCCCTTTTTGACAATAACTTTCTATTTTTTCGCGTGTGAACTCCCGTGGGGTCCACAAAGTTCACGCTGTGGTTGACTATCTCCCAATGCAGATTGAGGTATAGCCCCGTTAGCATCCACTAAAATTGGGATATATTTGTATGCGGCCAATTCGTCACTATGAATAATGGTCCCCGGTTGAACATTGGCTGCAACAATGGCGCCTAGCGTCGCCTCCTTTCGTCGGTCGACCTTTAAAGTCGAAGCACCCCTCTGGTCGCGCAGAACATGCCGAAGACCCATGGGCCACCATCTTTAACACCGCCGTAATTTTGACGGCTCGGCGGAAAGTTGTCGTCCGACATTAGGCGGCCTCGATTGTACTTTTGCTCGCCGCGAAGAAGGCACTCGTCAATTTGCGCTATCTACCCGGGGCCACCGAGCGGAGGTTGCGCCAGCAGCTCGCCCCTCGCGAACTTACGGCGGTAGTTCCTCCAGTCGGCGAAGGCGTGCTCCGATAGAGGAAACAAGTCACTGGTCATCTCCTTCAACAGCCATATGTCTACGCTTTGGCTCACGCAGTACGTGAGCCAAACCATTTGCCGCCTGGAGAGGTGGTCGCTCGGACGGACGAGGCGGCCCGTGTTGGCGAAGTAACTTCCTTCGCCTTTCTGCCCAGTGCAGCGGTACCGTGTAACTGAGAAAACTGATTTCGGCAGTTGTTGCACCGGAAGGCAGCCCGGCGTCCATTCTGAGCCTTCCAATATAATGTGACCGCCGCCTGCGCAGGTTGGTTGGTCTGGGTTGAACGCCAGGGCCGCGATATTGTAGCAATGCCTAATGACTTATTATATACTAGTCTTAAAATCCACCACTCACGGCCGGCTGATCCCGTTGATAACGCGAGCGGGCTGTCGCTCTGACCACTGACAAAGCGCGATAAGCTCGAAAAGGCATTATTACCGGAAAGGCATCGCTACAAAATACCGGCCCAGGTGCTCGCAGGCGCCCCAGTACTCCGATGACGACGCCGGACCTGGCCTAGGGCTGGGGCGCGGTGGACGAGCAGCGCTTGAAACAGGAGAGCCGAAGCGATCGCACGAACTTTTCCTCCGCAGCCTAGTCACACCACTCTGTGCTCGGAAAGCATAATTTGCCTGCCACGCGGTCTACGCAGACGACGGCCTTCGCCTAACTCCTCACACAGCCAGCGCACTGACGTTTTGGAAAGGAAAAAAATGACGCGAAACTCTACGTCGGTCGTGTAGGTGAACGGGTCCAGACGGTCATATTGACGCTTACTGCCACTGGATGCGATGACACAGGCTGCTGCTGCCACTGCCACGTTCACGAGTTCAACTCGAGGGGGGTTTCGCGATGTACGAGTTTGGCACGAGTTTGCCTGTCAGTCAAAACCATAGGTCACGCCCCGCGCGAGGCATGTAACTCTTGCGCGCGCCCACCACGGTTGGGCCACGCCCAACTTATTTTTCGGCAACAGCGACGTGGTGCGTAACTAAGAGGCGTTAACAATATTGACCCGCGAAATAAAACACGCACAACGCACTGTCATCGGTGATGTACTGAGCACCACTATCAAAAAAAAAAAAAAAAACGTCGACTTTTGAATGTATCCGCTGGCTTATGCATATATCTTCTTGGGCTGTGTTGGCCCCACAACACGGTTCATGCCTGCATTGTGGCGACGTAGCGCACAGCAAATAATTATCGGAACGTCACTGTAGCTGTTTGCAAGGCGTCGATGCGCCGCGGTGGACGACGATCCTGAGCAGTGCGTAGTGTTTTCCATCGACAACGTATCGCAGCTGTCATTTGAGATGGCTGCTCTGTCATCAGTGATGTATCGAAGCCGCAGTGTCGCAAACACGGTCAGCGGTCAGCGCACACACACCAAGTGCGATGGCATTTCTTCATCACAAGCACGGCACACTAAGCAATTGCAACACCTTCCTGGGTTCGAAATCTGATATCCTAACTGCACACAAGAGCCCTCACCCGCCAAAAAGCGATTGCTGTGCTGTCGTTACAAATCCATCTGCGATCGCTGTTAGCTCAGCAGCAGAGGCAAGCGGCAAGCACATTGGAGTGAACAACACACTCAAATTCTGCGTACATGCGCACGGAGGCACCTTCACTTGGCAAGCGATGACAAGCGATGAATTGTGTCGCTGGATAGCACGCTCTTCTTCATCGCGGAGACTTCGCGCGCGCCGTTAAACGGGTGCATTTTCACTGTGCTGCGTCACTACGGACCCTACAATACCGCACAGCAATTTTGCAGCGACAGCCATTGCCCCCGTCTCTATGGCTAGAGTCTCGTTTTAGTTGGTAAAGCGGCGGCCTTAATAGCCGCCTCAGTGAAAGCACCTGCGGTGAACAGTCATGCCGCAGCGCCGCGTTGCCATTCCCATAATAGACAGGGAATGACAGATCATTGTCATGACTGACTTTATGCGTCATCATCACATCGATTTTATCAAGAATAGAACTGCAGCGCCCCTGGCGACTGCTCACCGTATGAACTAGTCCCTCGTGCGTGCGACCCTCTAGAATGTATCCGCTTGTAAGCTTTCGCCTCACTGTCGCCACACGCGGCAAAAAAGTGCAAAATTTAATACTTAACTCGATGTCCGTTTGTCATCACAAATTTATAGCATTCAAAACGAACAACCGATACTTTAAGAAATAAAATATTTGTTATTTTATTTGTTGTATTCCAATGTATTCGATTGAGGGAAAGTGTAGGTGCAAGAATGCACCACATGTGCCCAGTTCGCATTCGACTGAGGATAGAAAAATAATGCTCGAAAGAGGAGGCACGCCCTTAACGTGCCCGAGAAAGGCGTGGCAAGCGGCTGGCGGCAAGTTGTGCAGATAGACAGCGGGACAGTCATGGTATTGCTAAATTGCGATAATACGTGGATAACAATACGCGGCGCTGGCGCGTATTGTTGCGCAGTCCTCTGTGCTTGAAGCGCGGAAGCACTGTGCTGCGCAGGGTGCGCTCATGTTGTCATACGTGGCTTTATATAGACATTTATTTTTGCCTGCTGTTATTGCACGTTCCTTGCTATCTCCGTTCACTGACTGCCATCGAGCAAACTCGGGTAAAACTCGTGCGAACGAGAAACTCGGCGCATCCTGCATAGCACCCCTGGTCAGGCTATCAGCCACAGGGAGCATGGCGTCAAGTGTTGACGTGACGTGGCGCCCCTATACAAGTTCGAACGGCGTAAACTGTGTAGTCTCCTGAACGGCAGTGTTATACGCGAAGGTCGCATAGGGTAAAATCTCGTCCCACGTCTTATGCTCTACGTCGACATACATGGAGATCATATCAGCCAGCGTTCTGTTCAGACGTTCCGTTAATCCATTGGTTTGAGGGTGATACTCAGTGATCTTGCGACGAGAGCTATGTGTCAGCTGGAGAACGTCCTGCATAAGTTCGGCTGGAAATGCTTTACCGCGATCCGTGATGAGAACAGACGGTGCACCATGTCGTAGGACGATGTGGCGGAGGAAGAACTTGGCCACTTCATACGAGTTTGTTTGCGGAATAGCTTCGGTTTCTGCGTACCGGGTTATTAAGTAGTCGGTAGCGACGACTATCCATCTGTTGCGCGACGAGGTCACTGGGAATGGCCCAAGTAGATTCATTCCTATTTGTTGGAATGGTGCTTGAGGTGGATCCACAGGGTGGATAAATCCAGCCGGTTTAACGGGCGGTTTCTTGTGGCGCTGACAATCGCCTCAGGTCTTCACGTACCGCTGCACAGAAGAAAAAAAGCCGGGGCCAGTAATACTTCTGTCGTATCCTTTATGTCTTAGCGAATCCCAGCTGTTCCGCGCATGGCTCATCATGGCAGGCTTACAAAATGTCTTGGCGCAGCGCTGACGGCACGACAAGGAGGTATGTATTGGGACCGCTTCCGCAGTTTTTCCTGTAAAGGACGTTGTTGTGCAAACACTACGAAGATAAGCCACGCACGAGCGAGCGAGGTAAAACACCTTCAACTCCTTGAAGGTGCTCGAACCGTGGCAGCAGCTCAGGGTCAGCGCACTGGTGCTCAGTCATCTTTACGGCATTGACAACGCCGACAAAAGGCAAGTCATAGTCTGGGTCCGATGATGTCGTAGGGAGTGATGCGCGTGACAGTCAGCGTCGCTGTGCTTCCTTCCAGATCAGTAGACAACGGTAACATCGTACTCTTGTAAGCGCAGGCTCCAACGGGCTAGTCTGCCTGAAGGATCCTTGAGGTTGGCAAGCCAGCACAGGGCGTGGTTATCGCTGATCATGTACCGTGCAAGTAGGGTCGGAATTTACTAATAGCCCACGCAACCACTAAGCATTTTTTTCAGTGGTTGAGTAGTTCTTCTCAGCCTTGGTGAGACTGCAGCTTGCATAAGCAATGGTGCGTTCCGCATTATCTTGCCACTGCACAAGCACTATGCCGAGACCTGCATTGCTGGCGTCAGTATGAATTTCTGTGTCAGTGTCTTCGTCGTAATGAGCATGTATTAGGGCAGCTTGCAAACGCTGGCGCTATTCATTGAATGACTGCTGCTGCTCGTCCGCCCAAATGAAAGGTACATCGTCGCGTGCGAGCCGTGTCAGAGGCTCAGCAATTATCGAGAATCCCTCGACCAAGCGTCTATAATAGGCGCACAAACCAAGGAAGCGTTGGACAGCCTTCTTGTCTGTGGGTGGTGAAAACTCGGCGACGGCAGCTAACATGTCGGGGTCTGGTCAGACTCCTTTAGGACCAATGACATGGCCAAGAAATTTGAGCTCGTGGAACGCGAAGTAGCGTTTTTCAGGCTTGATGGTGAGGTCGGCAGTACGGATCGCAGCGGGGACGCTCTCGAGTCATGCGAGGTGCTCGTCGAACGGGCTCAAAAACACGACGACGTCGTCCAAGTATACGAGGCAGGTTTGCCATTTGAGTTCAGCAACACACGGTATCCATGATCCGCTGAAAGGTGGCAGGTACGGAACAGAGACCGCAAGGGAGGACTATGAACCCATAAACCGCGTCAGGTGTCACAAACGCTGTTTTTTCACGATCCTGTTCATCAACTTCGATTTGCCAATATCCGGATTTAAGATCCGACGAAGAAAAAAACTTGGCATGTCGTTGACGATCCAATGCGTCGTCGATGCGCGGCAATGGATAAACATCGCGCTTGGTGACACGGTTCAACTTTCTGTAATCTACACAGAAGCGTAGTGTGTTGTCTTTCTTTCTGACTAACACTATACCGGGGAGGCCCACGGGCTTGTGGACGGCTGGATCACGTCGTCTTGGAGCAACTCTTTCATGTGCTGCTTGATCGCTTCCCTTTCCACTGGAGACACTCTGTTAGGATGCTGGCGAACAGGACGCGCGGATTGGTCCGTAATAATGCAGTGTTTTGTGATGGGCGTGCGCCGTACTTTGGACGACCTTGAGGAACAGTCGGCAAATTCATTCACGAGACTCTGTAGACTGTCTTTCTGATGGTCTGGCAAAACAACGTTAACGTGAATCCGTTTTAGGCGTTCTTTTTAGGAGGTGCTGGGTAACTCAGATTGCTGAGACGATGCGATTTCCAATCTGCCAATGTCAGTAACACCAATGTTTTCGCAAAGAAATGCAATTGTCGTTCCTCGCAGTACATGCTGATACTCGTTGCTGAAGTTTGTTAGAAAAACTACTGAAAATTTGTTTCGCACCTGAAGAATTCCTCTGGCTATGCAAATGTTGCGTTCAAGAAGCAGGGGAATGTTTGCCTCAGCAATTCCTTCGGCGTTGTTCGCCATTTCGCATCGGACAACGTTAAGCACGCTGCTCTTGGGTGGCAACGTGACGTGATCATCGGCTACGCGAAGCGTGATGTCACGGCCGTTTTCATTACTGTTCGCTATGGCTTGCGTAGTAGCGAAGCTGACTCTAGACTCTTGCAGGTCAATGATGGCACCATTCGCCTGAAGGAAATCTATGCCGAGTATAACGTCCTTTGAACATTCAGGAAGAATGACGAAGTCGCCAATGTACGTGAAGCCCCGACTGTTGACTCATACCGTGCACAGGCCCATTGGAGTTATGAGGTGCCCTCCTGCAGTACGAATCTGAGTTCCGGTCCATTGGGTCGAAACATTGTCCAGTATACGCGCGAGATTCTGGCTCTTAACAGACGTGTCCGCACCCGTGTCGATTAACGCTGTGACTTCGTGGTCATCTATGGTAACTGGTACGTCGCAAGATACTGACACCGAACTGCACTACTTTCTCTGCGTATCAATTGCGTCATGTCGCGGTCGTCGTAGTGGAGGATCGTCAGGATTCGCAACGTCAGCGACCTCACCTCCACACGTCGCTGGACTCAGTTTTCCCGGGAAGCAGGGCTGGGTGAGCGACGCCTTGTTGCGCTCGGCGTGGAGAGGGGGCTGGAAGACCTGTTTCGGGCGGGCGGGTGACAGTGACTGGGGCTCACGGAATCATGGGGCAAACGAGGTCCTGGCGTCCGCGAGGTAGGCTTCAATCTTCAGGGGGCGTTCACCATTGCGCGGGCACGGCGCATTCAGTGAAAATTAACGGAGACCAGATCGGCGGTAAGGACACGCCCTTTACAGGTGATCGGCTTCACCACAATGAAAACACAAGGGCCTCCGGTCTGCAGTGCGCCATACGTCGCTCTTGCGGAGTGGTCGTGCTTCAGCCATGAATGGCGTGCGGTGAGGCCTGAAGTCGCCAGTTGCTTGTTCAACGGCGCGCACACCATGAAAGTCCGGGACGTCGCTCACACCGTAAAAAATCGGGGACAACGAACTTCGCTCAGCTTCCGCATACGACATGCGAGGCTGTGGCTCTCGTACCTCATGCTGTGGTGTCTCGCTTCGCTCTGGGACTTGGACTGCCTGCCTGATTTCCTCCCGGACGACCTCAGCCAGAGCGAGTCGCGGTACCGATGCCGGAGCTACCTCAGGCTTTTGAAGCTCTTCTCGAACAACAAGCCTAATGAGCTCCCGCAAGGCGTCGGTATTGTCAGCGGGCATAACGAAAGGGTCACGCGATAGGGTCGACACGTCGCGGTTGTACTGCCTTGTTCGCTGCTGCAGTGCCTTTTCCATTGATATGGCTTCCGTGAGAAACTCTGCAACGGTATTTGGTGGGTTGCGTATTAGGCCACCGAATAACTCTTGCTTGACACCACGCATCAAGTTCAGTTCCTTAGCTTCTTTTCTTCCGGCATGGACGGATGCGCGCGTCGGAAAAGTCTGCACGTATCTTCGACAAACATTGCGACGCTTTAGTTCGGCCGTTGTACTCTCGCCTGAATTGCAGATTCCGCTCGCTCCTTGCGATCGATGCGGGCATATGTGCTGATTAGCTGCCGCCGGAATTCGTCCCATGTTGATGGGCCGCCTCACGGTTCTCAAACCATGTCCGCGCATAGTCCTCGAGGGCAAAGTACGCGTTGCGTAGCTTGCGCTCCGGGGTCCAGCCATTGAATTTTGCGACACGCTATAAGTGATCGAAACAGTCCTAAACATGCTCGAATGTGTCCCCATGGAAGGATTTGGGGATTCTCGGCTGGTTAAGGACGACCTCGGTCGGTGTGGTTGAGGAAGAAGACGGGACTCGTGTACTCATCCTTCCGACTCGGCTGGGTAGTGGCTCGTGCTCAGGTGGCAGTCCTTGAAGTCGATGGCTTGTCCGTACGTGAACAGGAGTCAGCTCTACCGGACTTCGTACTGGGCTTGTAGACGGGGTTCGATCTGGGAGTGGTAGCATGTACCCAGTGCCTCAACCAGAAAAATGCAACGTAGATTTAGGACCGAGTCTTACAAAATAGACGCTTCTCTTTAATGGCGGGCCAGAAGAAGAGGGAGCAGCTTACGTGCTTCATCGTCTTTCATGGCGCCGACCTTTGCGCGTGCCGTCCCGCGGGGCTGCCCCACATCATTGTGTCAATATGGTGGCCTACAGTGCCAGGCCCCTGACAAATTGAGCTTGGCCTATGTCTGGGCCTACACCGAACCTAGCATGGCTCATGAAATTTAAAGGTGGGCCCATCTCGGGGCCTACTTGGAATCTTTCATGACCCACGAAAATTTCTAGGTTGGCTTATGTCTTGGCCTACATGGAACCCGACGTCCAAGAACCAAAAATGACGTCCTATGAATATATTATAGACATGCACAGTCAAGACATGGTTGTCCTAGGGATGTATCGAATATATCCTGCAGACGTCTCTCACATGACCAGTTGGCCGCATTCTCCGTGTCCTGTGGACATCCTTTGGATGTCCGCGAAGGGCATCATGGGAACATGCTGCGTACATTTTACAGACACGTTAGGGCCTTTCGCGCAGTGTTCACAGTGCACGCTGAATGACAGATGCAACGGGCAGAGCGCCCACGCATCAAGAACAGATACATCTGGTGCACACGTTACACACGCACGCACGTGGGAAAAGTGTAGCATACTCCTCATTCTTCTTGGCCTTCCGCCAAGAGCAAGTGACTTATTTAACTAACTAGACAGTTTCAAAGCTCGTTGCGTCAGAAAATTCGTAATGTAGGACGTACACACGAGCAGCGGACACGATATCTTCGGATTGTAATTCGTACACGCGAGAAAACATAATTATGTTATGAGGAAACTTGAAAACAAACCGTCAATTGAAGGATAAATATTCACGCGCATGCCGAAAAAGTTCATAATTACTTGTTTAGCGCAAAAAACAACGGAAAACGGAAACAACGTGAAAGACGACAGGACAAGGCGCTACTCTCAACTGGTCAGTTGAGATTAGTGCCTTGTCCTGTCGTCTTTCACGTGTCCGTTGTTTTTTGCGCTAAACAAGTAATTATGGATTCGCACCAACTAGCCCGCCAACGCATTGTGCCGAAAAAGTTCATATGTGATAGCCTTAGGACATCCGTGATGTTATATCGGATTCAGGTACGTGTCCGATATCCTTGGGCGAGGAGGCTCCTCGGAGAGAAATCGAATTGACTCCCGGATAGCAACAAGTCCTGCGGCAGTTGATGTTAACCTATGATCTAGTTTAAACCACCCTGCGTTGTTCATATGTGGGATGACGAAGGCTGCAGTGGAGGCATATGGTGTGACAGAACGATCGGCACACACACGTGCATAGTATCTTCGTACTCTGCATAAATGTGACACAGAGTAAGTTGCTTGAGGCGAATAGATGCAACAGATGACTTTTTTGTAATTCCGGTCATCTGCAGAGTAACGTGAAGTTTAGGCAGGACCCACGGTGGTATTCTCAGAATACAGGCAGGAGATATTCTGATGTTGCGATAGAGTCCTTGAATATCTGCAACCTGGTTGGGTGGCAGGGAGCGATGACTAAGGATGATGTCTGTGTCGGGTTAACACACGAAGGTACAGTCGAAGAGGCGCGCAGAGCAAGTGTACAGCAGTAGAACATGCACAAGCTTCTGCTATTGTTCCATTGATTGACGTGCATCGTGGGAGGCCCAAACATGTGCGCAATGCTTGAGCTTAAATGCTGTCCAGCGTGCGCACACAACTAAGTCCCATGCTGGAGAGTGCCGGCATGCTGTACCATAGGTGTATCTACCGGGGGGGGGGGGGGGGCACTTGCCCCCTACTGACAAAAGTGGGGGGAGGGGGGCGCAGTATGCCATTTGCTCTCCCTACTTTTGAAAGCTGGCACTTCCGGCTGCACGCTGGACAGCTACTCCAGCAAAACTACAGCTGAAGCTAAATTTTCGTTCTCAATAGAGTGGCCAAGTACATAATGCTTTTCTTTACTAAATATCTCCTGCTTGGGCAACGAGGATTGCCTTTTGTGTCTCCTCGGGAGGCACTTCAGCGGATGAAGCGCGGGATTCGCCGTACACGCTTCCCCTTGTGGGGAAGGCCTGGGAATGGACAGTTTCCGCCCTAACAAATTTCAGCTAGCGCTACTTGCACCATGCCCAATTTTTTGGGACCATCTAACCGTATTTGAAAGCACAATCGACTCGCTATATTTAACCTGTGGGCGAGGGGATGGAGAGGTTCCAATAAAGTATTAAAATCAGCCGTACGCAACGATTGGGGTGCCTTTTACGGCATGAAATGTTTGGGCTATCAAATGCTGGAACTATTGAATCTCCCTCCAGAGATGGTCTACAAAGCGTTGTAATCTGTCTCTTATCAATATAAAAAATCTAATCAAATCACTTACAGGTCTAATTAACTGTAGAATTTCATTGTGTAATCGCGGCTTATCGCAGATATGTTCGTGAAGATGACCTTGGTAGAGCATGCAGAGCCATTTAAATACCAATAGAACACTGAACTGAAGCTTTTTCAATGCCATGTGTCACTTCTAATTTTGTAGATTTCATTTTCAGGCCCTTTCTCAATAAGGGCTACACTTTTACTCGTTTCCAGGCAGGAGCAAGTACAGCAGACATTTCAGATTTTCAAGAAATGAAAGCCACTTTTTGGTGACGTGTACCAAAAATGTGAGCTGTGTAGGTTGCTATGTGCTCGAAAAAACATTTACTGAATACTCGCTTTCTCCCAAATTTATGCGTTATACAAGGTATTTAGTTGTTTCCCCCCGGTATCCTCGGTAAACTACGTTTTGCACGGTGTTTATATTTGTTCGAAGTACGAAGCAATGTTCTGAGTGACGAGTGTTTTATGTTTATTCTGTGTAGGTTCAATACAGCCTTTGTAGAAAGTTACTCATCGAAGCATTCTAGGATGTCATACTGCCGCTAATCGACATTTTGCCCATACTCCTTTAACAGCAATACGATATACGGGCTTAACATTCCATGATTATTCATGATTTCATGGGGACTTTTAAGCGCAATGAGTTGAGAAACTTCCTCTTTCCTGCTTTAAATGCAAGTGTTGCAGATAATTAGTAAACCCTCGTTTTTGCATGTGCTTTCGTGCATCATACGAGATTCGTAGTCTGTTTGTCCGGCCTCCTCGGTGAGCTAAACAAGGCATATTGTTTATATCGGGGGAAATTACAAACACGCTATAGGTAAGGTGTAGGCATTGTTCCAAATGAGTGGGTTAAATGCGGCTATTCCAATGGAATAGACGGCTGTGTTGTCATACCAACAACTACAACTGAGGTCAAATTTTGCGAACATAGGGGGTACAAATCACCAAATTTATTTGCGATGGTAAATTCATGTTGATCAAATACAGCTTTAAAAGAACTATAAGCAAGTATTCAACAGTATCACGCTGCTGTTATTAGCTAGGTTTTCCCATGTCCCAAGTGAACTTTGCGTTTCAGATAGTTTATACTTTGACGGAATAGGCAACATTTTAAGTACAATGTGTTGTGATGTTTTAACATTTCTGGCTTATTTAGAAGCTTTACGAATAATTATCGAAGCCTCAGTTTTACAGCGAAAACTGCGTATGGCTAGGCGAAACGAAAAACCGTTCGCCACATGTTTCGATAAAGGTCTCCATTGGCTGCGCCGTCAGTTACGTCATTCTCTACGCCGTATCCAAGCGCGCGCGCCATTGGCAGCGGCATTGGTGACGTCGTTATCTGCGTCGTACACAAGCACGCCCGCCAAGTGCCGCTCGAGAAACACCCGCGAAAGCGGGCGTTGGCCCCGGCGAACGCGTTCCCGTTATTGCTACGTTGGCGCTGCTCTGCCCGCAACGCCGCTTCCTCGGCTCGCCGTTGCCGCATGCGTTCGATATCTCGAGTTAGCTCGGGGTCATGGTTAGCAGCATCCGCCCCTCCATTGGCGCTTGCGTTCCACTAGAAACACAAACATGTAACCAATAATTGAGAAACTCTTCAATACAGCGTTCGGATTAACCACCGGGGCCGCACGTTTCAGCTTCGCTGGTTAACCATCTGTACGGAGTGCTTGGGGGATGTTTTTTCTTTTTCTTTTTTCATGCGTGATATATTGGGTTCGCCTGGAGTCCTCACTGAACTAAGAGAAGTAGTTTATGGTTTGTGAATCTGAGGACCAGGTAATGTTTGATTTGTAGGTAAACTTCAAAATAGATTGGTAATTGGGGCTTTCGTAAAAATCACGTATACAAGCACTCTAGTGTGTTATGAGCCGGTCTAATGAGCGGGGCCGAATTCAGTCCACTGCCCTGACAGAACTATAAACGCCACCAAGAGAAAATTTTGATAAAATGGGGGGCATGGTATGAAAACTCTCTCCGCGAAGTTAAATGAGGTTGGATCAAACATCAGAGCTTGTGATATGGCCACTTTCAGCTATGCTTCCCAGTGTCTCGACATAGTTGTTAGTTATAACTGATCTATATTTCGTAGGAAGGGGAGGGGGTCATGGTTAATGCAATGTGTGACAAATTTTTACCTTCCTGGTCTAGTTATAAGCGTTGTAAATAATTACTGAGTCGTCGTTTTTCCACCTATTTTCTATGCGTCATAAGGCGTTCCTAGTTGGTTTCAGCGATGTCCTCGGTGAACTAAACAAGACACATTGTTTATATTAGGCGAAAATAAAGTGCGCGGTATGGGCACTATGTAAGTAAGCTGCAAAGGTAGGTGACTAATTATGGTATTTGCAGCGAATTACGCAAGCAAGCGATCCGGAGCTTTATGAATGTGTTTTACGAACAAACCAGAATTTATCCCGCTGACCTGCGAGAACTGTGAACTCAACCGATATCAAATCTAGCGAAAATCTGGTGGGGTGGGGTGGAGGTAGGGATGACACCATGGCAAACCTTCTGGCAAAGTAACATGTGTGTTGGTCAGTTACTGGCTTTTCAAGTTTTCCAGCAAAAAGTGCTCTCAAGCATTACATGCGGGCAAGGTTTCAAACAGAACAGTCATACACGGACGACTTTTAACAGCGAAGCTGTTTAAGCCAGCCCTAATTTGTGGTTTGTATCAAGAAACTGTCAAGAAATAAAAGAAAAACTTTCTTGCCGAGGCGGGATTCGAACTCGTGTACCCACGGTCCCAAGGCGAGCGTCGTAACCACTAGGCTATACAGCACCTCTTTTCATTTATGCATTTATTCAATTCACACAGAAATACGGTGTACAATCATATCAGCCTATCAAGGGCTGAAAAGGGAAATAATCAAAACTCGGGCATGTACATCAGCCCTTCTAACCTAGGAAGCCCGTCTGGTTCGGGTTCTTGAAGTTTATACACTTGAACCATTCTGCTTACAGATACAGCGACGCTTGCAGAACGTGCATTTTGCGAACCATATGAGTACGTTCGAGCGTCGTCGTCTTCGCCCACAGCTGGCGCGTTCGCGCGCTTGTGCTCTGCGAGGTGAAGAGGTTTTGCGCTCTACGAGAGCAAGAGAGAGACGCATTCACGGAGCAGGTCTGCTGGAATGCGTTTTCGGTGTTGCAAGCTGCGCTATGCAACGCGCAGCGTCTGCCGTAGGTCCAAAATGCGCGAAAAGAAATTATCATCATCATGAGTAATAAGATGAAAATTTCGCGCGCACTTCCGGAAAATGCTGGGCTAAGATCGCCCAGCTTCGCTTTTTCAAGCGTTGCGCGGCCGAGTGCAAGGTTAGCAAGGTTAAGCGTTTTTTTTTTTTTTCTTCACCAAGATTGCAGGAAATGCCCACGAGCTATTCGACGACTGAATGCTGTCGTCGCACAGCATTTCATCGATTTGTTGGCTTATAACGTCATGTTCTGCCGTCGGTACTCGTTAAGGGCTCTGGTGGAGTGGTCGAGCGCACTCTTCTGTTATTAACGCGACAGCGTTAAAGGCCCGGGTCGCACAAAATCCGGCGTCGGCGTCGGTAGCGGAGAAAATCATTCGCAACCACCCCGACCGTGCAGGCCCTCCGCGTGGTGCAATGTGTTAGTGAACAAAAAATGAATTTCTCACAGTGAAATCCGTCAGAAAAATGGTGAAGTACGACTTAACAACAACCTACCGACGCGGTGGCGTCAGACTCTTATCTGAATGTATGAGAAAACATAATTCTGTTACGAGGAAACTCAAACACAAACCCCTTTCGCCAGCATTTCTACCATGCGCGCTCAGGTATGCTACTTGCGAAAATCTTATCCAGAGGGCGATCGCATCCTCGGCAGGTTATGGAGCCTACATGCAAGCGCTTGCATGTATAGGCTCCCTCCGGCAGGTTAAATTGGGACTTGGCCTGCCTAATGCGTTTTGGACACGCGCGCGCGTCGGGGCAATAGGCAGTTTTAGTTTAGCGTGGATACCGTATTAGCGGGCTTAGCGGAATAGCGGATCGAAATGCGCATGCGCAGAACGCTTAACGACCCATACCGTTTACCCGTACGCACGCTATTTCTCAGATTTAACTTTACCGTGTTTGGGTGGTTTACGTAGTTTACGTACATGGCGGCGCTCCCGGCTGCCCGCTTCTAAATGAATTTCGCGTTGTTTTTGTAGAATTCACTTCATTCGTAGCAAATCGCTGTGCAAACGGCTTTCGCTTAGTCTCAGGCCGCTTCGACGACAGAGTATTTTGGATAACCTTGAGGAATTTCCGAGATCGCTTCTCGTTTCGAACGCGCCTAAGCCGAACGAGAGAAGTTTTCTCCGAGATGCGAGCGTCACTTATCGGTAAAGTAGGGAGATTGCCCGACGACGGCATGGCCTCTGAGATGGGAAGATTGCGGAGGTGATGATAGACAGCTTCTACTGCTTGTCTGTTTCGCTGCAGATCGGCGAACATGGCACCTAAAAAATACAACGCGCTAGCTTCCATTGCGCTGCCTCTCTCACTTTCCGGACGCACGCACACATAGAATCACTTAGGTGCCCTAGGCAGGGGCGGATCCAGGTATTTTCTGAGGGGGGGGGGGGGGGGGGGAAGGGGGTCAGCTTCTGTCAATGATGATGATGATGATGATATTACCCTTCCTTACTTACCGAAATTCACCGTTTCTGCTCACGATAAACCTGCCTCTTATACGGCTAGTGCAACACCTTTAGCGATCACAGGTATCGGTTTCTCCAATCTTATAGGAAAAGGACGTTGCCCAACGTAGTCATGTGCTTGGTGGCTGTGCCTGATAATATATCTAAGTCTGTATTGTTTCTGACAATAACATTTGGGATGATTTGTTGCAGATTCGCCATAGGTGCGTAAGCACGGGTCCGTCTTTAGAGTTTGGTTGGGACATCTTGATTTCCTTAGAAGCTTCCTTGTGTTTGGCTGAGACACCTTCGTTTGCTTTGGAGGACTAACGCTTCCGCTACAACGCGCCAACCACTACGCTGGTTTACGATGTGCGATTCACCGCGTATGAAGACTCACGATGCCACCTACAAGAAGAACGATGTGGCGTAGCAGACGAGAGCGCGAGCCAGCGTCTTTTTCTTCATGTTTGTTTCCCACGCGACGCCATCCTAGGCCCGCGCGCTGGCGTTGGCCGCTGACATTACGCTCCCTCATTGCGCAGCCACGGCTAGAGGCTTCGCTCGCTTCGCGAGAACGCCCACTCAGCCACGCAGATCCGGCGAGTTTGAGCCTCCTATGCTTAATGTACGACAATAAGACAGTGCGAAGTTACAATGCAAAAATTGTAGCGTACGAACGGTACTGTGTTTGTACTGGATATTGTCAATGTGTTACTGTGATCACAATGAGCTTTACAGTTATAAAAATTGCCTATGCGTAGTTCTTAGTTTGGTTGTTAGTTTTTTATCATTTATATATCAACACTTCAGCGAGATATCGTTTTCATTAAGCAGGTTGGTCGCGGAATCGCCTTATTAATTGTGAAAATGAAACCTACATGCTCCTCTCGAAGAACAGATGAGTAGTAAGAGTGCGGAGAGAGTTACTCCTTTGAATAAGTCGGACATAACGCTCAAATCTTAAATATAAACAGTGCACAGCTTAACAGTTTAATATTTTATTACGGTTAATCACGGAGAATGAGATCAACACGGGAATAAAACAACGTATAACAAAAAATTACTGCTGCATTTGTGCACTGTTTGCTCCCTGACAATCCCCGAGTTACCTGACAATTCACGCAGAGCAACAGCGAGAGGGGATGGGTGGGCCTCGATTTTTTATATTTAATTGACAAAGGCTCGTCATACCTTTGAGGATTGGGCTGGGTAGTTCTTTCATTTTTGTAGAAACACACGATACAATTTATATGTCATATACAAATTGCGTAACAGCATGGTATGAAGCTTTTGGTGTAAAACAGGCTAGGAACTCGCGTGAAGCAAGGAAATCATGAGCCACTCCACGCTGTGAAGGTGGATGATTGAAACTGTTTAGCACACGACACAAAGGCCTCCCCATTACTACGACAGGAGAGAAGTGCAATTCAATATGGAGAACGGCAACTTGTCTTTCTGTTTATTATATACATCGTGGGGACTTACTTTAAGCCAAGTAAAACCCGGAAACAAAGAGTCTAGTTATACGTTTCTTTTGTGTGTGTGTGTGTGTGTGTGTGTGTGTGTGTGTGTGTGTGTGTGTGTGTGGTGTGTGTGTGTGTGGTGTGTGTGTGTGTGTGTGTGTGTGTGTGTGTGTGTGTGTGCGTGCGTGCGTGCGTGCGTGCGTGCGTGCGTGCGTGCGTGCGTGCGTGCGTGCGTGCGTGCGTGTGTGTGTGTGTGTGTGTGTGTGCGTGTGCGTGTGCGTGTGCGTGTGCGTGTGCGTGTGTGTGTGTGTGTGTGTGTGTGTGTGTGCTTCAGCGTCTGGACAAGAACGCTTGGACACAGGGGAAAAAATTACGGGGGAGGCTTGAATTTATAAGAATGTGCAGGCGAAAGCCTAGTTGGACCCACAGCGGAGTGCAATTAAGCTCTGAGCCCACGCGGCGATTATAGAAGAGGCAACCTAAAGTTTGCCCGCGCGGCACCAGCGCCAATACTCCCCTGGCGGAAGGATGGAAGTGCTGAAGGTCGCCGCTGGGCCATCGCGGGTCGCGTGTTCTCTACGGCGCGAGCAATCGTGCGCGTTCTTTTCGCAACGGCGAGCGCGAGATCATCAACCAGGAAAGGTGGCACGCAAGACTGCTGTGTTGTTGATTGCCACAAGAGCCTCGAAAGGTCGAAAGCAGCCCGTGAAGTCCTGCAGAATTCCGGGGAGATGGTACGAGAAGGACAGACGACAAGCGTGGATAACTGCGGTGCGCTGAGTCAAGTAAGTGACGTACTTTCGCATTCGCATGCAATATCACGGCCGCTCGATAAAAACGCAATAGTAATGTGCCTGTATTTAGCGCCTGGCCGTTTGTTTAGACGTGTCGCGTAGTTGAATCGTACAGTGACATTCGCCGTGTTAGCTTAGCGGTAAATGCATACGTGTAGCGCCGCCAAGCTCGACGACGCGAGCTCGATTCCCGGCCACGGCGGCCGCATTTCGATGGGGGCGAAATGCAAGAATACAGTTCTTACCATGTACTTTGATTTTTGTGCACGTTAAAGAACCCCCGGTGGTCAAATTTATTCCTGAGACCCTCCATTACAGTGTGCCTCATAATGATTCCTGCTTTTGGCACGTAAAACCCGCGAATTTAATTGATTGTACTGCTCGTTCACTAGCGATTGGCAAAGAGGAGCTCAAGATAATTATATTGCGACGTTGCGTTTACACGACCTTTAATACGCCCCGAAGACGCGGCGGACCGATCACACTCGAGGAACAGATCAGTCTCAAGATGAGTCCCCACAAGCGATGAAGACGACGAAGCCGATGAGATGATGAACATGTGCAGCCAACGAAGAAGTCACTAAGAAATGCCCACACTAATTTCCCTCACGTGCGAGCGGCCAGCCTGGCCGCAACTTAAAGGGACGGCGAACGCCTTGTGAAAGGCTTCATGCGAGAGACGTGGACAATCTCGGCAGCGCGACAGCGGCGGTCAGTTGGAACCACAATAGGTTGAACGCGATAATTAACGGGAGAAGTCTGCTCTAAGACTCTGTATGGGCCTATGAACCGAAACTGAAACTTTTCGCATAAGCCAGGAGTGCGAACTGGAGTCCGGAGTAGCACTTCATCGCCCGGGCAGAAAAACACTGCACGGTGGGATGCGTCATAGAGGTTCTTGCGGTCATGTTGCCTTGATTCAGTGTTGATGCGGGCGAGCTGGCGACAGTGGAGGAGGCGTGATATATATTGTTCACAAGAGTATGCAGCTAGAGTGACCGGGGCGGAGAAGAAAGAGACGTCAAGAAAAGAAGAGGGCGAACGGCCATATACGAGGTAGAATGGCGAGTAACCAGTTGTGCGTTTACGGCGGTATTGTACGCAAAAGTCACGAATGGCAAAATTGCGTCCCAGTTTGTGTGGTCAGGTTGAATGTACATAGCTATCATGTCGGAGACCGTGCGATGAAAGCGCTCAGTCAAGCCGTTGCTTTGAGGGTGGTAACTGGAGGTTGTCTTGTGGGTGGTGCCGGAGGCTCGGAGCAATTCTTCTACAATTTGTGAAAGGAAAGCCTTTCCACAGTCGCTAAGGATGACACGAGGAGCACCGTGACGCAGGATTAATGCTTGAAGTATAAACGCAGCCACTTCGGAAGCCGACGCCGAAGTCACGCAACCTGTTTCGGCGTAACGTGTCAAGTGGTCGACGGCTGTCACTATCCATCGATTGCCGGTGAGAGTCGTGGGAAGGGGACCATACAGGTCAATGCCAACGACTTCGAATGGTGCCGACGGACAAGGGAGTGGTTGGAGCTCTCCGCTTTGACCTGATGTGGGTAGCTTTCGAAGCTGGCAAATGGCGCAGGAAGCGACGTACCGCGCTACACTTGTGGATAAGCCAGGCCAGTAGAAGCGACCTTTGATGCGGTCGTACGTTTTCTGGAAACCAAGGTGACCAGCAGTCATGTCGTCGTGATAGGCTTTAAGGACATGGGCGCGAAGAGAGCGAGGTAGAACAGGCACCCAGCGTTGACCGTCAGGGTGATAGATATGGCGGTACAGGGCGCAGTTGTCGAGCTTGAATTGCGTCAGCTGTCGACGAAGGCGGGCGTTGGGCGGGCGCGAAGTTCCCTGAAGGCGGTCTATGATGCGTCGACAGTAGGAGTCAGCGGTTTGGTGAGTTATGAGCGATACATGATCATCAGAAGGGGTCTGGTCAATAGCGGTTAAAGACAACACATGCGGAGAAGGACGGTCCGAAAGCTTGTCGCGGAAGGTAGGAGCAGAACCATGGCATGGCGTCGTAGGAAGGGGGCAGCGAGAAAGCGCATCTGCGTCCTGATGCTTTTTACCACACTTGTAGATAATAATGAAGTCGTATTCTTGAAGACGGATAATCCAGCGACCAAGGCGTCCAGACAAGTTCGTGAGCGTGGAAAGCCAACATAAGGCATGGTGGTCCGTAACAATGGTAAAATGGCGGCCGTGAAGATAAGGTCGAAGATTCTGTACCGACCAAACGACAGTGAGGCACTCCTTCTCAGTGATGGTATAATTCTTCTCGGTGTGCGTCGGTACGCGGCTTGCGTAGGCGACGACCCGCTCACGTAAAGACTCATCTCGCTGTAGGAGAATACCACCGATGCCATGACCACTAGCGTCCGTATGTAGGAGTGTGGGTGCGGTTTCATCGAAATGGCGAAGTAGTGGTTCAGATGTGAAGGAGTTTTTCAGATGGGTAAACGCTGATTCGCATTCGGGAGACCACTCAAAGGGAACACCCGACCCGAGTAATTTGTGCAACGGGGCAGCTATTGAGGCGAAGTCACGTATGAAGCGGCGAAAATAAGAAGCGCGGCCAAGGAAACTGCGCAAATCTTTGGTCCGTTCGGTGCGAGGGAAGTGAAGAACCGCTGAAACCTTATCGGGATCAGGACGAATGCCGTCCTTGCTCACAATGTGACCCAAGACCTTAATTGTCTTGCTGGCAAAACGGCACTTGTTCGTGTTTAGCTGTAGGCCAGCGTTGGCAAGGCACGTGAGAACTTCGTCCAGTCGTTGCAGGTGTTGAGAGAAGGTGGAAGAGAAAACAACAATATCGTCGAGATAACACAAGCAAGTCTTCCAATTAAGGCCACGCAGAACGTTGCCAATCATGTGCTCCAATGTTGCGGGTGCATTGCAGAGGCCGAATTGAATTACGTTGAACTCGTAGAGCCCATCTGGTGTTGAAAACGCAGTTTTTTCTTTATCGTCCTCATGCATAGGTATCTGCCTGTAGCCTGAACGCAAATCAAGACTCGAGAAGTACTCGGCATTCTGCAGTGAATCCAAGGCATCGTCTATGCGCGGCATAGGGTACACATCCTTGCGCGTGATCTTGTTGAGTGCGCGGTAATCAACGCAATACCGGACAGAGCCGTCTTTTTTCCGAACTAGAACGACGGGGGATGACCAAGGACTAGCGGAGGGGCGTATTATCCCCCGTTGCAGCATGTCGTCGACGTTTTCTTCAATGACTTTCCGCTCGGCGAGAGAGACACGATATGGTCGACGGCGAACAATGGACCCGCCATCTGTTTCTATCCGATGCGTGATGACGGAAGTCTGTCCCAATGAAGTGGCATGTGCGTCAAACGAAGTTTCGTACTTTTTCAGCAAAGCAAGCAACTGCTGTGACTGTGAAGAGGTCAGGTCGGAACTGATGGCAGCTTCAAGGGCTGAGAGAGGCGCGGAACGGCCAACAGATGCCACTTCAACAGAAACAACAGAGAGATGCTCGAATTTAGTGACGCAAGCCAACGTAGTGCCCTTAGGGATCAGAAGTTTTTCGGATGGTAGCGCAGACGAATGCGGAGCCATTCTCAAGCCGGACCAGCCCTGATGCAAAGACTATCCCTCTGCTGAGACAGTGCGCAGATGGTTGTACGAACACGTCACCATGGTCAATGACATCCGACGCGATTGCAACAATTCGCTGATGGCAAGGAAGTAGCTCGGTGTCTTCTGCAGCAAGCAAACGAAGTGGTGCGTCATCTGTATGTAGCGAATAGGCGGTGTCGGTCACGTGGAGAACACGTTTCCGACAGCAGATAGAAGCGGACGCCGTAGAAAGAAAATCCCATCCTAATATCAGCTGCTGGGTACACGAACTGAGCACTGCGAATTGTACATAATGCAGAATTCCATCAATGGAGACACGAACAGTGCACATGGCAGCAGGTCGAATCGCGTTCCCTGGAGCAGCGAGTAGCGTAGGTCCATCATAAGGAGTGGTAACTTTCCTGAGGCGCGAACACAAATTACGGTGAATAATTGACAAACTAGCGCCAGTGTCTATTAAAGCTTCCACGTGTCCTCCTTCTACGAAAACAGATAGCATGTTATGCGGACGCGCTGGAGGAATTAATGTCCTGTCGAGCAATGCAGCTTTTCCTCCAAAAGCTGCATAATTTAGTTTTCCGGTCGACGGTCGGCGACGGGAGAGGCTGGTCGAACTGGCGAGGTGGAGCGCCGAAGGGGTGACGGCGAGCGGCGTCTGGCAGGACGGTAGCTAGAAGGCGTCGCGGAAGGCGTGACGGCGAGCGGTCGGAAGGCGGCGCATAAGGACGGCGTTGAAAAGAGGCCCCAGCACAAAAGTCGTCCCGTTCGTAGGTGTCAAATCCGTGCCGTTCGTCTTGCTGCCGCTTGTGACAGAAACGTGCGATGTGGCCACGATATCCACAGTAGTAACAAATAGGTCGGGTTGGACGCCATGGCGGAAAGTAAGCTTGGTTTGGTGTGCTGGTAGACATCGAAGCCAAGTGCGTCTGCGTTGGTTTCGGAGGCATCGATGGCACGAAGGCTGGGGCAGCTGCGGCTACCTGCGCGTACGTTGGTGGGGGCCTAGGGACTAGAGGGTCCGTATACGCAGTACCCGCCATAGACGCCAACTCCTCCTTGACAACTTCACGCAATGTGGTACTGGGGGTGGGGGCAGGAATGGGACCTGCCGAGAAGCCAAGAGACTGCAGCTCTTCTCGTATGATTGCGCGGACCATTGCGCGCAACGAGGAATCGGTGATAGGGTTGTTGTCAGGGGTGTCCGGGGGCGGCAATCGGACAGATTCGAGTTCGTCGAGGCGCAGGCACGTAGCTACAATATCAGCGACGGTAGCCGGGTCCTTGATTCGGCCATGGAAGCGTTGACGCGTCGACACAGAGCGAGGACATCCTCTATATACGAGGTATATGACTCGCCGAGTTGTTGTTTGCGAGTGCCGAGTGTCTTCTTCGCGATGGCGGAACGAACAGCCGGAGTACGAAAAACCTGTCGGAGCTGCTGTTTGAAAATATTCCAGTCGGTGAGGTCGATCTCGTGGTTGAAAAACCAAGTCTTCGCTACGCCCGTGAGGTAGAAGGAGACGTGGCGTAGCTTCATCACCTCGTTCCAGTGGTTAGCAGAACTCACCCGGTCGTAGTTGTCAAGCCAATCCTCCACATCTTCACCGCGGAAGCCAGCGAACAGATGGGGGTGGCGCTGGGGCCCTCTGACGATCCAAGATGGAGAGGCTGCGGCAGGCGGAGCCAATATTGTAGACGTAGAAGTGCCCGATGGCTCGTCCTGCGGCATGTTGGCGGACAGCTGGCACAAACGGCGACCTGAGCGAAGCTCCAGGAGGTAGAGCGGGCGAGCAGAGGACGGGGGACCGAGGATCAACCTCCACCACTTGCGACGTTGCGTATACACGACCTTTCATACGCCCCGAAGATGCGGCGGACCGATCACACTCGAGGCACAGATCAGTCTCAAGATGAGTCCCCACAAGCGATGAAGACGACGAAGCCGATGAGATGATGAACATGTGCAGCCAACCAAGAAGTCACTAAGAAATGCCCACAATATCCTTTTTCCAAACGCTCCAACTTAAATTCCTAGTAGTGCAGGCAACAAAAGAGGCCGTATGTTACTTGTCTTTTGTGTAGTGTTAATCCGTATTTAATGCAAGCTGCGGTCATCGCATGCGTCGGTAAGCGGCAGATCGCAAAGCAGCTGCCCGAGACGCGCGCGTTATGTTTGTTGCTTGGCCATGCTTTCTAGATTCACAATATCCAAGCATGCTTTAAGTAATTGCCACCTTGCACATTCTTCCTGCTTCAGTCTTCCTGCAAAGAATCTTCGTTTCGTGTAGTAGCCGGCGATCGGTGTGAGCTTACTTTTGCTGCGGCGGGGCATTCGCCCACAAGAAACTAGATTTGCTTTGGTGAGGCATGTATCGCTAATTCTTGCGCTCGTGCTGCTGGTCCCAAGGTAATCGCTGGTTACCGTGATCTGGGTTCATTTCGCGGAGCAGTTTGTAGGAGTGATTTCTCGTTACCAGTGAAAAGATACCTTGCTCAATAATGCAATGAGTTGCTATGACTCTAACATCTGCATTAAATATGGCATGATATACATTAAATATTTCTACAGCATGATATAAGGCATTATGCACATATGTAGTACTTACATCAGTAATTAATTTTATTCGCTTATTGGTGCCAAATGCATGTGTTCTTTCTGTTCCGACAGTGCTGATGCCACGCCCTGGGAGCCAAATTGAGAGCAGCCGTGTGTGCGCGCCCAGCGACCAACGAAACCAACCGAAATCGTCACCGTCTCTGCACATCTCTGCAAGCATGCATGACCGCTTTGTGACTGCATCATAGAGAAATAAAAGTGACTAAATTACTGAACTCGGTGTGTACCTCGAACTCGATGTATACAATCTTGTTGGACACCTCCGACACGCACTTGGCTTTCACTGTCACATCACCGCCCACACTTTGTTCAACACCACACACGTGTGGACGCAGACGCTCCCCTTTCTTGAGGTTGCCGGCACGAAAAAAGCTGTTGGCGTTGGCAACCTCCTTGAAACCGCACTGCAGTCTTTGCATCGCTATTCAGCAAGCAGGTGATCTGCCGCCGTCGAAAACGGAGCGCCGTGAGCATGAGCAGCGAAGGAAAGCGCGGGCGAAACAATGTAAACAAAGCGGAGACTGCACTACGGAGCGACCAGGCTGCTTGAAATTTCCACATTGGGGACGCTGTCAGGAGGCGTAGCATAAAGCTTTATCGTAGCAGCGCCTTCAGGCGACCGTTTTCTCGTCTATACAAGGCCCGCGACTGCGTTGCGCGTGCTGCCGTTGCGCGTGCCGCCGTTTCCGGAACTTTCTACGGGCGCCGCCGCTAAGATTTCCATCCTCCTCCCCAGCGCCGCCACTGTGCTTGCCCTCATCGCCCCTACTGCGCTGCTGCGGATGTTTCCCTTCTCCTCCCCAGCGCCGCTGTTGTGTTTTGAGCGCCAGAGGAATATGGGAACGCTGGCCGGATGAAAGGCGTCGGAGCCAGCTTTGGAAGATGAGTGGCACGAGCCACAACTTAAAACTTCCCACAACTTAAAAAAAACAAAAAAAGAATCGTTGTAAAACGTTATGGAGTTGAGGTAGCGTTCTCGGCTCCCAGCAAGCTCGCTGGAATATGCTCGCGCATAGGAAGAAGCAAAGATAGGCTCCAAGGGTTCGCAGCCAAGCACACCATTTCCCACATAGAGTGCAGTGTTGGAGTAGTCTACCATACACCTCTATCATGCGGCAAAGTCTACGTAGGCCAAACAGGAAGGTGCGTGAATGTACGCCTGCGTGAGCATGAATTGTCGATTAGGAATAAAGCGAATGGGCACCTTCCTGTCCACTGCTTGGCGGGCCAGTGTAAGCCGATCATGACAAAAGTTAAGATTTTGTGTCGCAGCCGAGATAGCCGAGCGAGGGAGCTACTCGAGGCGTACCATATAAGGAAGAAGGGACAAGAGTGTGTCAGCGACACCTCAGTTCATCTGCACAACAGTGAGATGAGGTTTATTGACGAGCGTAGATAGGTTGCGTTTGGTATAAACAAGATTTGTGTATATATATTTTTTATTATTGTTATTATTCGCGCACGCACAGTGGTGTATGTCTGGGTTATACTTATATGTGTTCTTTGTGAAATAAACTTTAGTTGCAAGTCTGCGCCCGTCCTTGTTCCATGCTGTCTCTGTGGTCAGTCTTTTCGGCGCAGTTAAACAATGTTCGCTAATATGTACCAACTCGCCCAACAACAAGTTCTTCTAAACTCTAATAACTTCAGCAATAATGATCTCGGTCGCTTAATCACGCAGCCAACGACAGTATGATCCTTTATGCAGAGCCTGTCGCCACCGCATGCTTGCGTGCAATCTACAATGCGTCGACAACAGGGCCCCCGCTAATCAAAATCACAATTTTAACTATCCTACTACATAATTTAACGGTATGTCGGTGTGAAATATCAAAATACCTTATCCAGAGGCGTTTCTTTTGCTTAAAAATATAGAATACCTTCTCCCATAGGTATACCGAGTATTTTTAAGCTTCATTGACACCAACGCCTAAAGAATAATCTGTAAATACCTTTCCTCAGCTTCCGTTATTGTGGGCGATGAGTGGTTGCCGGGACCGCTTCATCGCACTGAAATTGCCCAACCGTCCTATTCAACGCTGAAACCACAGCGCCAAAGCTACTTTGACATTGAGACAAACACATCGACGGACGATGCACTCGCCAGTAATTCATTATAAGAAGGCACGCTGAATATAATACCTGCGGTGCACATGCGCGCACATGCAAGAAAAAAAACTGCTAACACAGAGCGATTTGCCCCAAGCAATACTAGATCAGATTCACAAAGTAAAGCAGCGTATCATGTGGCAGAAAAAAATAACGACTATATAGAACTCGCCTCAAAGCTCCTTTTACATCAGTGTGTGTCATTCATATGGTTTTAAGATGAAACCAACCTCCTCATAAATGTTACCTTCAGCATTCTCCACGCTGTTATCACCATTTTTCAAAATTTTCAACGCCACTGGGGTGCTCAACTGGCCCAAAATCATGCGCCTCGATCGAATTCTGCGGCCCGCCCGCGGGAGCCCAGGCGCAATCGCATGCCGTGCGCAGCGCGCGCAGCCGGCGGGCGAGGAGAATCGAGGAGGAAAGCGCGGCGGGGAGGAGAGTGTCGCTACTTCCATATTATCAAGGGGCTTTATTCCTCCTGAAGTTTCTCCGACGTGGGCGACTGCATACGGTGACGTTCTTCCTCGGACTTATGGTCCTTCGACGTTTTCTCCGCTTTTGCAGTCACACTTTCGCTGTCTGCGTTCACGTTGTCCGTACACGTTGCTGCCGTCGACACCTCTCCGCTTTGTTGGCTTTTTTGTCCGGCATGAACGCGCTACACCGCACCCCTGGTTTTTCAAGGTAACGGTAGAGGCAACCGATGACACCCTGAGGGGGAACTAAGTTAATCAGAAGCGAACGCGCTCGCGTGGTCATCGGCATGCTATACGATTCGGCGTCTGATCCGATGTGCGGCCCCGCATGCTCCGACATGCGGCATACAACGATTCGGGGCACACAGGACGGGCATCCGAACGAGCGAGAGGCGCCTAAGCTCCGCCCAGATCTTGCGCCCCAGCTTGTACGCTCGGAAGACTTCGTATCCTCGTCGAGAAATACAAAATAAACAACTTTGCGCAATGCGGCTTCGCTTTACGCGAACACTGTCACTAAAATTACGTCTTTGCGAGCGACGAAACACTTCGCAGCGGTGTATTCTCCACTGAAGGCTCCGCCGACAGCTAGCGATAGGGCCGGTAGGCCTAGCTCGGCGGACGCCACGGCCGATGGCTCTTGCGATCCAGTCTGAGCTCGTCGAAGTGCGCTTATTTTATTGCGATAGCAATTATATGGACACTTCAACCGGATGTCTGCCGTCGGCGTCGCCATCGCCGTCGCCGTTGCCGTCGCCGTCGCCGTCACCGTCGCCGTCGCCGTCACCGTCGCCGTCGCCGTCACCGTCGCCGTGAGGTTCCGTATAGATACAATCTTCGCCGCGCGCCGTATGCCCGAGCGGAAGCGTGCGGGGACGCGCGCTATCACGGAGAGCGAACGCACTCAATCTCCCACGCGTAAGCAAGGAAGCGGAAAGCCAGCGCCCGAGGGAGCGGGGGGGGGGGGGGGGGGGGGGCACTTCTACTCTGCCAACAACCGCGCTCGTCGCTCGCCCGCAGAGTCTCTTATCTCCACACGGCTCTGACCTTTATGCAATGTGCATTCGCCGCTCAGTTTCTGTTGAAGCGATAGACCGCACGTACCTTCGCCCGCTGCCAGCGTTTTGACAGTCGTTGTCTGCAGTCATTCAGTGTGATCTATTCATGTTTGTTTGTGCGCGCTCACACCACGCTTGTTCATTCACTTAGTAATAGTCGGGCCACATTTTCCAACGCACGCTACACATGAAATGCTGCCCGGATCGGCAGTGCAGCGCTACAGGTGTGTCCCTTCGCACGCGCTGCCCACGGGAAGCGCTTCTCATCAACACCACCGTTTCACACGCGCCTTCTCGTGGTGATCGAGTCACTCTTCATGTTGGTCTACTTACGCCGCAGCACACCTGCTTACGTTGTCCGTACACGTTGCTGCCGTCGACACCTCTTCGCTTTGTTGGCTTCTTTCTCCGGCATGAACGCGCTACCAGCCAGAGCTCATGTTTACTACAATTCATATTGCTACCAAAGCCGCTCACCTTACTTCGTATGACATTGCTGTGTTGCCATTGCATTCATTGCTTCGCCCTTAGGGCGAAACTGTGACATTTTTTGCCAACGCGATTAACACTGTGCACGTAGGTTACCCCTAATTAAATACACTTGGATTACTCGACGCCGTCGATGCGAAGGGCAAGCGTGCAAGCTAAGCGAGTAGCCTCGCTCAGACAGTTGGTGTGTGCTGTCTACGTGCGAAATGCTGTCGCATCGCGGCTCCCGGCCGATCTCGCAAGTAGCTGAGTGCAAGTACTAGGCACTGCTTTGCAGAACAGGCACAGGTTTGAGATAATTTTACCGAACTGGTAACTATTTCGTGTCAGAAACGAATTGTAGCAATGCTGTTGCAGCCGGCATGAAAAAAAAAAAAAAAAAGAGGCGACGAGAAACCGGCCCGTCGGCACCGCCTCTCTGAAGGGAGCGTCAGAGAACGTCACATGCCAGGCGCGCTGTCATTGGCTGCGGCCAAACGACGGTGCGGTTGTCGGACGCGTCGGACGGTGAAAATCTGTCCAGTTTGTCGCACGCCGGGCATCCGATCCGGCGCTTCGGCACGGCAAAACGCCTCGGTTCCGGCTGCCGTTCCAGCGCGTCGGACGCCGGATCGGTCACCGAATCGCACCGTGTGTCTCCCGCTTAAGGGATGGCCGGCGCCAGGGGGTCCAAGGTGCGCACGAGAAAAAATAACTACGGCAACTTCGCGACACCACACCCCTACGGAAGACGGCTAAGCATGTCAGTGAGCTAGCTTTACGTCCACATGGCTGCTTTTTCTGACAGGGTCATCACATAACCTCCTTGGTCATCACCCTGTCCGCGAGGGGCGATGCAGAAATGCGAGGGGGGGGGGGGGTCTATTCGAAATTCAAAGCGTATTGGAATAGCGTACCGCACGTAAACTACGCTATCACGCTATACTAAAACTTTCTTTCTGCAAAGTTCGTTTGCGGAGCGGTAACGCTATTAGGGTCACGCACCTTAGGGTCGAGGCTTGTCCGTCCGTCCACGTTAGCCGCGCCGTAACCATATCAACAAGGAGGGCGCAAGAGGGCGGCGCGGCGCATGCGCACGCGGTCTCCTCCTCGCCAGCTCCTAGCTCACTTCCCGACCCCCGCTTATCTTCTATCCGCGGCGCGCTCCCTCAATGCCCACGCAAAAGACGTCGAACGAGATCCCATACTAACGAAAGCAGACGTCCTTTGGTTTACCGAAACGTGGAACGCGAGACCCTACATCAATAGATTCTTTCCCGTCTTCTGTACAGAAGAAGCAGAGCGTTCGGCGGGTGGTGTTGGGATGTACAGCGGTGAGCACTGTTAGGGTGAACACGCGAGCGCGTGGCCGACGGCACTATCAGCGCCGCGTAACAGCCATCGTTGGAAACATTGCACATGCGCAGCATGTGCTTTGCGAAACACTCTTTCCACCGCGCGCATCACGTCATCGATACGCTTGTTCGTCGTCTGCTAGCCGCATTTTTTGTTCGCTGAGCTGATACCTTCTGCATTTCAAGGTCCATCTGGATTGAAGATTGGCGCGTGAAGGAAAAAAGTGAGTGTAAGAGGGATAATTATTAAACTTTTTATTCAAGAAAATTGCACTTTTGCAATTCAAGTTAAACAAGACCATGAGAACAAATATAAAAACATGAGCAAATCTAATAGCGAGTCATGTGACCACTTACAGCAACGACTGCAGCTATTCTGGACGGTAACGAGTCGTAAAGTGATCGAACATATTCCCGATTGGCTTTCAGCCTTTCCCACTCGTTGCTGACTTGCGCCCACAACTGGTCCGAAGTCGCGGAATAAAGGGGCTTCCTTGCCAAAGAAGCTTTCAGACGGCCCCACACGTTTTTTATCACATTCAGGTCCGCTCCTTTCGGAGGCCATTCCAGTAGCTGCATGTGCTGCTCCGCCTGGAACTCCTTGACAGCCCGCGCCGTGTGTATCGGTGACCGGTCCTGTTGGAACAGGTAATCACCGTCTGGGAATAAACTGCTCGCATATGGCAACAGCACATTGTTCAAAATGTTGCAGTATTGTTCCGACGATAAGTGTCCACGTATACGTTGCAGGGGCCCTAAACCATATCTTGAAACAGCACCCCACACGTTCACACTCGATCTCCCACTGGCAGAAACACCTTGCACGTTGTCCGGGTCGTTCCTGCGTGGCATTGTGACGTTAACTAAAACAATTGCTTTTCAAAGCAGGAAGTTTGCCTCACCGTGTGCCTGGTAGTCTCCAAACACGCAATCTTGGTCTTGTCGCGTCGAAAACGTCGACTCATCCGAAAAGATGACGCGACCCCCACTCTTCTGATGTCCATGCTTCGTGCAGCTCAGCGAACTGCCGTCGTGCGTCCTTGTTTGCCGCCGTTAGTAGTGGCTTCCGCGCTGCGACGCGACTGCGAAGGCCCGAAGTACGCAGGCGACGTCGAACAGTGGTGTCCGAAACGTCCAAATCCAAGTCCTCGCGTATTGCTGGGGCTGGCAAGAAAGGGTTACGAACAGCAGCTGCAACTATGAGGGCGTCTTCATCGTCTGTGGTAGCTTTAGGGCGGGGCGCGCGGAGTGCATCCTGAATGCGACCTTCATACTTGTAGGCTTGAATTATCCTGTTCACAGTCTTCAGGGGCCTATTAACTAAAGCGCCAATATACCGCTGGGAATAACCTTTCAGGGAAAGATCGACAATTGAGCGCCGTTCATCATCGGGAACCCTAGCCATAATACGATCTGGCGACAGAATGAACGGCTGCGAAAGATGTTTGGTTGTTTTATATACGGCGTTGCATGCACAACAACTTTGAAGGGAACGAATAGACACGCCCCCATAGATATACAAGTTTTTTTGTCTTGTTCTGTTCAAGCACAGATGTTTAAAGAAATCTTAAAATGCAGGATGCATGGGCTTAGAAAACAAAAATGCGGCTAGCAGACGACGAACAAGTGCATTCATGACGTCATGCGCGCGGTGGAACAATTATTTCGCGGAAGGCGTGATGCGCATGCGCAATGTTTCCAGTGATGACCGTAACGGGGCGCTGACAGTGCCGTCGGCCACGCGCTCGCGTGTTCACCCTAACAGTGCTCACCGCTGTACGTGCAATTGCCAGAGACCGCGGTTGATCTCGACCTACCAATAGCGAGACAATCTCACAACGGCGAACACGCTGCTATAAAACTATCCGACGGAACCGTCGTCATGACAGTGTACTTGGTCCCGAATCTCTCCCGAGGCAACGTAGAAAAGTACATCGATCTAGCCATGCGCGAATACGAAACAAAGTACAAGAACGACCCCTTCGTACTTATCGGAGACTTCAACGTAGACATCACGGACAGCGACTGGCTTGTGCAGTATATGACGTCTCGATACGCTCTACGATGCATTTCGTATGACTGGAAACAATCAACAACCACCAGGGGAACGTGCATGGACCTTGTCTTTGTCAACTTCAGGCTAGATCCGATCGAAGAACCATTGGCTATACATTTCACGGACCACAATGTAGTGATAATGATGGGAAAACGGAATCCAGAACTAGACACGACATACGCATTATGACAAACAAAACATCGTATATACTGTACACACGCGTTGTCACTCATTTGCATGCGCGAGTGGGTAATGTCACGGGTGATGTACGGTAAGAACAATCCCGAGTGATTCGCCCACTCCTCATGATTCATTTCGTGGAGATGCGTGGATTTTTTTCCTTAACCCCGCTATTACGCTAACGTTAAACTAAAACTGTCTAATAGCAAACAATTAATAAAATAACAAAAGAGGTCCTCGGGTCTTCACATTTTAATATAAGACGTACGACCTATTTTGCCACTGGAAAAACGTCTTTCCAGCAGTGCATTTCTGTTTAAAAATGAAGCTGACTTTAAGGGGATCGGTGTAAGCTTGGTCTTTGTAGGCTGGCTTTCCGACAATCTGTGTTGCAGTTAAACCGACTCAAAGAAAAATGCCATGCCAACGGCTCCCGATAACGCTATCGCGTTCCACTCTTAAAGGGTCCCTAAACCACCTCAGATATTTTTGAACATTTCAAGTAAACACGCGCATCGAGTTCAGAATGCCGTCGCGATCAACGATGCCAAACGATGCAGCGCTACGCGCCACGGGAGCGCCACAAAAAAAGAAAAGAGAAAAAAAATGTCACAGTTTCGCCCTAAGGGCGAAGCAATGAATGCGATAGCAACACAGCAATGTCATACGAAGTAAGGTGAGCGGCTTTGGTAGCAATATGAATTGTAGTAAACATGAGCTGATTAAGTAAGCAGGTGTGCTGCGGCGTAAGTAGACCGACATGAAGAGAGACTCGATGACCACGAGAAGGTGCGTGTGAAACGGTGGTGTTGATGAGAAGCGCTTCCCGTGGGCAGCGCGTGCGAAGGGACACACCTGTAGCCCTGCACTGCCGATCCGGGCAGCATTGCATGTGTAGCGTGCGTTGGAAAATGTGGCCCGACTATTACTAACTGAATGAACAAGCGTGGTGTGAGCGCGCACAAACAAACGTGAATAGATCACACTGAATGACTGCAGACAACGACTGTCAAAACGCTGGCAGCAAGCGCATATATACGCCGCAGCGGCGAAGGTACGTGCGGTCTATCGCTTCAACGGAAAGTGCGCGGCGAATGCACGGCGCATAAAGGTCAGAGCCGTGGGGAGATAAGAGACAGTGCGGGCGAGACGAGCGCGGTTGTTGGCAGAGTGGAAGTGCCCCCCCGCTCCCTCCGGCGCTGGCTTCCCGCTTCCTTGCTTGCGTGTGGGAGATTGAGTGCGTTCGCTCTCCGTGATAGCGCGCGTCCCCGCACGCTTCCGCTCGGGCATACGGCGCGCGGCGAAGATTTTATCTATAGGGAACCTCACGGCGACGGCGACGACGACGGCAGAAATCTGGTTGACAGACAGACAGACAATGAACTTTTATTGAGGTCCTGAGGGACTAGCCGGTGGAGACCCGCTGGGGCCCCCGGCTCGCCGCTGGCTGCTCCCATGTCGGAATCGGGAGGCCAAGCCTCTCCGCTCTTTCACGGGCCCTCTGGACGGCCATGGACTGGAACTTTAGTTCCGTACTTGAGATGGCCTCGTCCCAGTCCTGTTCGCTGGTGAGTGACGTATCCCGTAACGCAGGACACTGCCAGAGCATATGTGCTAGAGTGCTAAACACCTCCCCACAATCCGGGCACTGTGGGTCAATTTCTGTATTAATCCTGCTTAGGAAACCTCGCGAGGGATATGACCTCGTCTGAAGCATCCTAAGCGTGATTGATTGAGCTCTACATAGATTTGGGTGTGGAGGCGGGAAGCGCCTGCGTTCCTCTTTATAGTGGGAGACGATTTCATGAAATGTTAATAACGGGTCGCTGTGGCCGAGCTCCTCCGGATCCAATGAAGCCTCACCGCCGTCGCGGCGCGTGAATTCTCGCGCACGGCGGTGAGCAATCTCATTGGGATTCGGACGGCCCGGCAGCACGTTGTCACCCATGTGAGCGGGGAACCACGTAATGTAATGCACGGGGTCAGAATAAGTTCTTGACTTGCTCTTCAGAAGCGCCTCCGCCTGTCTCGCAACCATTCCCGAAGCGAAAGCCCTGACGGCCGCGCGTGAGTCAGTGTAGATATACGGCCTTTTAAAATCCTGCATCGCCAGCGCTACCGCCACCTGCTCTGCCACGTCGGCCGTGACAGCGCCTACCGAGGCCGCAGATAGGAGCTCGCCCTTCTCGCTGACCGCAGTGACCGCGAATTTACCGGAGCGCCCATATTGAGCTGCGTCCACGAAGGTTTCCAGGCCGACCGTTGTCTTTAAAATCGTCCTGGCACGAGCTGCTCGCCTGCCCGCATTATGCTGTGGATGAACGTTTCTAGGGAAGGGACCGACGACGTAGGTCCCTCTGGAGCTCTCGTCCAGCTGAACCGCCTCACTGTGACTGTAACGCGGCCGCAAGCCCGCCGCATCCAAGAGGCGCCTACCCGCGCTGGAGCCCGAAAGCCTCGTGATCTGCGCCGCTTGTTGCGCCTCTATTAGTTCGAGCGTGGTGTTATGAACGCCGAGCTGCATTAGCCTGTCCGTGCTCGCCGTGACCGGAATACCCAGTACCTTCTTGACGCTTTTCCGCATCAACGTATCAAGCTTGTCCCTTTCAGTCTTAGTCCACTGCAGGGCCGAAACCACCTAGTTGATGTGGCTCATAAGAAAAGCGTGATGCGCCCTAAGTAGGTTGTCCTCGCCTAGGCCCCCCTTCTTATTGGAGACTCTCATGATTAATCTGAGGATATTCTCGGTTTTGGCGGTCAGATGCGCAATGGTTTTGGCATTACAGCCCCTGGCATCGAGCAACAATCCTAGAATTCTGATCGAATTCACCCTGGGGATCTTCTGGCCGTCCCGCGTGTACACATCTATGGGGATCTGCTCGAGCGGCACGAGCCCCCGAACCCCCTGCCTTGCCGGTCTGTATAACATGAGCTCTGACTTGGTCGGGGAGAGTCGGAGACCCGTGCCCTCCAGAAAGGACTCGGTCACATCCAAGGCCTCCTGGAGCGCCTGTTCCACAGCCGCCTCCGAGCCTCCCGGGCACCAGATCGTAATGTCATCGGCGTACAGCGCGTGTCCCACATTTGGCACGGCGGCCAGCCGCTTCGAGAGCCCGTGCATTGCAATGTTAAACAGGAGGGGCGAGATCACCGCCCCTTGTGGTGTGCCTCTGTTTCCTAGCGCGAATGGTTCTGATTTGGTCTGCCCCACTTTGACGACCGCCGTCCTGCCCCTCAGGAAGGACTCCACAAACGCGAAAAATCTACCTCCCAAGTTCAATGCAGAAATCTCATTTAAGATGAAGTCGTGCGACACGGTGTCGAAGGCTTTGGTCAAATCTAGTGCGAGAATTCCCCTGACGTCTCTAGTCCTGTTGTCAATAACCTGTCTTTTAAGCAGTAGCATGACGTCTTGCGTAGAAAGTGATGGTCTAAACCCTACTATATTGTACGGGAACAAACCCTCGCGCTCTATGTGTTTTGAGATCCTATTGTGTATAGCGTGCTCGGCAACTTTACCTAAACATGACGTGAGTGAAATGGGCCGGAGGTTGTCCAGGCTTGGGGGCTTTCCAGGCTTAGGAATCAGTACCACCGTCGCCTGCTTCCACGAGTCCGGAACATTACCTTCCTCCCATACCTTGTTGATTTCCTTCGTAATGGTGCTAATGGACCGGTCGTCTAGGTTCCTCAAGACCCGGTTGGTTATGCCATCCGGCCCAGGGGCCGACCTGCCATTGAGATTGTGGAGGACCTCCCTGATATCTGCCTCCGAAAACGGATCATCGAGCTTTGGTGCGTCCTTCCCCACGTATTGAGGGCATTCCTGTAATTCCTCCTTCCCTATCGGAAGATACTTCCGTGCCAGATCGCGGAGAAGGGACGCATCAGAATGACCCCCCTCTTTTTGCTTATGCACTAGCCTATCTACGGCGAGCCTCTGGTTAAATCTGGTTGAAGTGCCCATATAATTGCTATCGCAATAAAAACAATGCCGTCCTCCTCCCCTCGCCTTTCCGGTATCCCCAGCGGTCGTCACGATGTCAGCAGGGGAAATCTGGTGATGTCAACTGCGTAAACAATGTCCATTGGTTGAACAAGAACCTACGACTTCCGGTTAGTCTGCTAGCAGGTACGCGCGCTTTCTGCTCTTCCTCGTCGTTACGGTGGCTAGAAGGGGGAGGTGGGAGCAACGCAGCCGTCGGAGAGCGCGGCGCGTGTTGCAGTGATTCATGATGCCGAGTGGTGGCGCGCGCGTCGACACTAAGATGCCTCCGCTGTAGTTAGGTTGCTGTCGGAGCTAGCGAGTGCGCTCGCTTGGCATGGTTCTGATCGGTTATTTTTTGCTCCACGCTCGCTTCTGTTCACATTCACGCTGTGGAGTTGTGCCTCCTTGTGGTGACAATATTTCTACACATTGCCATGCCGTAAGAAGCCATGGCAAGTCGCATGAGACGACAGACGCACCGTTTTGCGCCGGGCTGCACAACAGGCTATTTTTCTGCTATAAAAGCAGAAAAAAAAACCTTTTCTCGGTGTCTG
Organism: Dermacentor silvarum; assembly: GCF_013339745.2. Classification (NCBI taxonomy): domain Eukaryota; kingdom Metazoa; phylum Arthropoda; class Arachnida; order Ixodida; family Ixodidae; genus Dermacentor; species Dermacentor silvarum. The sequence continues at coordinate 216,495,108 of NC_051157.2, forward strand.
ATGACGATGAGGCACTTAAAGCGTGGAAGCGGGCCGTGCACCGTGCAGCCAAGGCCTTAGACAGGACTTCGAAGATCTGCCTGCACTTCGAACCCCAGTTGAATCATATACAGGGTGTCCCAACTATCATGCACCAAGATTTTGAAAAATATGCAAATGCCCCGTAACTGGGCAGAACCAAGGCAATGTTCTTTGACGTAGTTTCTAGATACTCAGATTATTTTTTGAATCTGCCGAATTATTCAAATATTATAATTAGATGAAAAGTGTCAAAGAGAAAATTGTAGAGCAATATGAAAAACTCCCGATACAGCTTTCTGTTGCTGAATATGTGTTACATAAAAGTGTTTTTCCCAGCCTGAACGAAGCCCGCGAATACGCGAAAAATTGGCGCGCGACTGGCCGCTCGAGGCACTTTGCGTGTATTCACTGGCTTAATTCTTTCACCCTGGGAAAAACACTTTTATGCAGCTCGTATTGAGCAACAGAAAGCTGTATCGGTAGTTTTTCAAGTTGCACTACAATTTTCTCGTTGATACTTTTTATCTAATTATAATATTTAAGAAGTTGAATAATTACTTAGGACTAATTATGTAAGTAGGCGGAATGCAAAAATAATCTGAGTATCTACAAGCGACGGCAAACAACACTGCCTTGGTTCTGTCCAGATACGGGGCATTTGCGTATATTTAAATCTTGTTGCATGTTAGTTGGGACACCCCGTATATTGAATCCTTTAATCAAGTGCTGTCTGTCGTTCTTTTGAGTATTCTTCATGGTCACCACCATTCTAGTTCATCGCATTGGCGACTAAATTAGTTTTTTTTTACTTAACTCCTATATGGAATGATTTCTAAAGCATCATATATTGGTATTAACCAATTTGACGAGCAGGAGGATGCAGTGCGTCGCAGTAATATGACCTAAGGAGCTCTTCACTGCGAGCCTAGAAATCGGTGCAGCTTTCTTTACCCACACCACTAGCATAATATTCTTCGCATTAGCTGAAATAATTTTTGTTCGCTCCCAACGATTCGGGAAAGCAAGTAGAACGCGTGCGACCGAGACCAACAAAGAATCTTTGTGCCGGCTGTGACGTGCCGAAGCGAATGCACCTTTAACACTGGACCAGTCACCAGAGGATAAAAATTATGGGGTTTTACGTGCCAAACCCACAATCTGATTATGAGGCACGCCATAGTGGGGGACTCCGGAAAATTTGGACCAGCTGGAGTTCTTTAACGTGCACCTAAATCTAAGTACACGGGTGTTTTCGCATTTCGCCCCCCATCAAAATGCGGCCCCCGTGGCCGGGATTCGATCCCACGTCCCCATGCTTAGGAGAGCCACAAAGCAACCACGGCGAGTCCATCAGAGGATATCTGCTGGTCATTTATTGTCTCCTCTATTAACAAGGTACGGTATGCATTAGCTTAACGCTAGTTATGTCAAATATGCGAGCGCTAAATGCGAACAGAAACGCCTGTTTCGAAACCCGCGGCACCACCTGCCGTGCCTCCGCGCCCGGGGAGCGATCTTGCTGTCGACTGCAGCGCCGCCGCTGCTGTCATGATTGCTTGCAACACTCCGCCGCCGCCGTTGCTCTCACCTCCCCCTTCTTAAAGCCCCTATATATAAAAAGTAGCGCCAGTAGTAGTAGTAGTAGAGGTTCGGGGTGGGAAAAGATGCATATTTCTGCAGCCCTTATAGGGAGCACGGCACCGCGCTCCCCCCGGCGTTTCCTCCTCACCACCTCCTGTCGCCCCAGCCTCCTCCGCTCCCCCATTGGCCAATCCATGTCACGTGGAAGCACGCGTTGCGCTTTTGTATATTTTTTTCTTTCCAACGCGCTCCGACTGCCATTCTCGGGCCTGTGCGACGAAAGTGCTGTACGCACAAACGGATCCAACGTGTTAGGGACAAGAACTTCGTTGTGATGGCATGCTGCTGCGCCTTAAGTTGCCGCAACCGACAAGGCGAGGGCAAAAGGCTTTTTTTGTTTACCATCCGGCGTGCGCAAACGCTTGCTGCACACTTGATATTTGCGCCGTCTCGCATCGTCGCGTTGCTACTTCCAAAACGGCATTATTAAGACCAGTTACTGACTGACGAAGCAAAATCGCGCCTCAAAATCTTCTCCGCAGGGCGCGATCGAACTTTTCCTCGGATTTCCTCTGGTAGCGCGTTAGCTGTCGTCTGCCACGGCAGGCCCGACGCAGGCGGCGCCACTGTCAATATCGCGCCTCGATCGCGCTGGTCGCGCCGAGCGCGATAGTGGAACTAGAGTGTACTAGAAGCTTTTGAGTGGCCCGAGCGCCTGCCTGAGCGCGGCCGTTTCAGCGTGGAATGATGCGGTGGCGCTGGCGTCGACCAATCTACCAGCGCGGATGGCTGGCAGGCGTTCCGCGTACGTGTTCGTACCTCTCCGTCGAGCCTAGGATGATCTTTTTCATTCTTTGTTATACCCCCTTTTCCAAAAATGTTAATGCAAATAAATATTATTTGACATTATTGTTACTGAAGTTGCCGCCGACTGTGTTGCAGCTTGAAGTAGCGTAGCACATCGTACCGCATAACGAGCGCTCCCCCCCCCCCCCCTTTTTTTTTACAGTGTACAGTTACACGAGATACCAGCTAGCCGGCACACATCGAAGCCTCCCTCATCCCCCCCCCCTCCCCTCGAAAAAAAGAAAAAAAGCAATGTGTTGCATATAAGACGAAGAACTCCGCCAGTTCCACGTAAAACACCAATGTTGGAATCAAATAAAGGGCGCGTTGCTTGTGGTTGCGTTCACTCACAACAAAAGCAAGCTTTATTGACAATGTCACTGTCTGAAGAACAGCAGAGTTTTTCCAGAGCACCCTATCATTTTAAAATATGGGAATGCGTTTATTGTTGTAGGACCCACAAAAATGCACATACGTAATGCTGCAGAAAAACGCCTTCAGTGAAACATAGCAGTGCAAGATTTCGAGAGTTTAAAGGCAACACCACTGCAAAGTCCTATTAACAATCGCATACTTATACAAACAATACATTTGCAATTAAAAATGATAAAAAGAATAAAATTATAGAGCCAGGATACACAATATAACATAATACAAAACAGAATAGCAGAGCTTAGGTTGTCTTTGTAAAATGCATTTAAATAAATAAAAATGTTATTATGGTTGCAAAATTGTTTAAACCGACTCTAAAGTGGAACAATGAATCAGCTTAGTTCGAGTAATTGTGCTCCGAGAACCCTAAAGCTGCTAAATTAACCATCACAGGTTTAATAATACAAAAAGATTCAAGATGAAATTTTATTTTCAGATTTTGCGTCAGAGTTTGCACGTTCTCTTGCTTACAAACCTCTTCTCAGAAAAATCATCTCTCTTCTTGGTGACCCTTAAAAAAATTAAGAGTAATAAAATATGCTCAAAAACTGACATCCTTTTTATGCCAATGCAGCAATTTATAGCCTACTCAATTTCAGGTGCTGCTGTGCGCTTCTTCGTTTTTCATCCCGCGACTTGTTCAGACCCTTTATATAGAAATGCATGTAGACCGTGGGTAAGGTCCGATGGTGGCAAAATTGAAGTTTCTGCTGCTCCACAACAGAGTGGGACGCTTGCAACAAGCTGCAGGGCATCTGAGGCCTCTTGAACCATTACTAAACTAGACTTGCTGATTAGTTTGTCTTGCACGAACGCTTCACATTCCACGCTTCCGTTGTTTGCACTGCTGAAGAATACGGCTCGTTCAATGGAAAGTTCACGCGTGCTAGAATTCAGTGAGCACGCTACGTATGACACGCCGTCAAACCCGGGAAACTCGTGCAACGCCCATGATTTTGACGGTAGGTCAAGCCCACGAAGGTCGTCGAGAGTGACAACCGCTTCAGACGAGGGACTTGAGCTTGCCTTGTCAGCTTCGTCGCTACCTGCAGAAGTTGCACAGTTAGTGTCCACAAGCACCTGCGCAGGAGTGCTAATGCGGCGCCGCTTCCTGTTGTCGTTCTCAGCCGGCACACCCTGATGCCGCCGCTTTGTTTGGGTCCGTGGAGCCGGAGTTTTCAGCGTCAGATATGCAGGCAGGTTGGGCAAGATCGTCGGGACTGCATCAGGGGCAAGCATCGGCGTTCCCCTAGGAATACGGACTTCAACACCATCGATCACATGCACGTAGTCTCTCATAATGAAATGCGGTTCGAAGTGTAACTCGCACACGGCACAATCGGCGTCAAGCGGTTTGTCAAGCCGATGGAGGTTCCGCTCCCAAAGAAGTCGTCGTTCTTCGTCTTTCGGGGCCTTAAAAAGGGATAACTTTCGACTTTGTTGCACACGCGGATATCCAGTTGTGCAACCTGGCGCGTAACAATGGTTTAAACGCTGTTTTTTTGCCATTACGCGACCAAAACAGAGATGCCGACTACAGAGGCTACCATGCCGCCGAGCAAACCTGGGTAGATTGGGCGATGGCAGCGCCGCCGCTACTTTCGCCACAAGTTGGGCAAGAGGCAAGCAAGGGAACAGCGCTCCGGTCGCGCCACTCAAAAGCTTCTAGTACACTCTAGTGGAACGGAGGAGGAGGGAAGTGGATGGCGGTACTTTTTATATATACGGGTTTTACCCCTTCTAGCTACCGTATCGTCGTGTTGCTCGTTTGTGCGCCCTTGCGAATCGGTAATTACAGCCCGCAACGCAAGTGCCGAATCGCTCGCGTTCCAACACAGTCGTGCTTAGCGGTCTGATTAGATGCGCGAACAGTTGGCTTTTCCAGACGTGCGCGACACAGGGTCTATAGCGGTACGCTTCGCATAACACGGGCTGGCACCGCAGCAACAGCGGGTAGCCGAGAAGAGCTTGGATCCACGTCCACGTTACCGGCACGGTAACTCGTCGCACGCCGTTTGCCATTCGCGGGCCGCCGTTCGACAGCGGTTTTGGCTCGCGAACGGCGATTTCCTTGCCGTACGTAGAGAGTATGAGACCGGGACTCATTTGTGCGGCAGCCTCACCGCCGCTGATCGCTCGACGGTGCCGATATCGTCGCTAGGCCTTTTCTGGTTCCCTTCAAAGCTAAAACGGACGGCGCTTCGAAATGAAATACCGACGCTCACAAACCGCAATATTTTCTTATCGTTGTTATCGCTTTTCGCAATAATTGTGCACAAGAAAGAAAAATACGCTGATATTAGCGGCGCCGTCGGCTGCGATGCGAGCACAGCCGCGCCCGTCGTCTCCCGGCGGTAGCCGTGCACTGCAGCTGAGCTGCAGCTGATGTTTTCGTTGCCGGTGGCGGAGGCGCGCAGCTTCGCGGTCATCGATTGACCCATTGATTGTGCAGCGGGCGGGGCACCGGCCGAACTGCCGTCTACTTTGGACACCTCTCGCGCGGCAGACGTTCAACGGCACTGGTGGCCGGTTCGCCATCGGTATATGTGCCGCTAGCGTGGACGTGACCGGAAGTAGGCAGTGTGTTGAGAAGCGCATTGGCGATGACGTATGTCACGTGACCTTTCGAGAAGCACTCGGCGAGGAGGGGAGACCAGCCGATGAGGAGAGTGGCGAAGGAAAGAGCGAAACGAGCGAGGGCCGTTTTTGGATCATCAAACGTGTGTAAATCCGCTATTACGGCACCATTTCGAAAAATTTTCGCGGCTACGTGTTCGTTGTAGGCTTGTGCACAACTGCAACACCACAACTAAATTTCGACCTCTGGGTGGTTTAGGGGCCCTTTAATACCGAAGCTTAAGCGTCCCCTAATTTTATGCGATGCTTTGCAACTAGTGTTTGTCAAATCCTCGATTACGTCGAAAAACAGTCTTTGTATCGTCGGAGAAGACTTTTCAGCTGTTGCTGCTTACTCATGGGGAGACTTGGATTTATGTCGAAGTCTGGTTCGGGAAGTATGGTCGTCGAGGTAGATGCTGCAGAGTGCGAAAACGCATTACTAGCTTTCACAATTTCCTCGATGTAGATTTCCTTGTTGATGTGTTTGAACTGCTGGCTGAAATTTGTCACCATTTCCGTTTGTCCTCCATGCAGTCGAGCGATCTCTCTTGCGACGAAAATTTCACGGTCAAGCAGTAGACGTTGGCCCCCTTCGATGATGAATCTGAAGCCCTGCGTCTGCGAGTATTTCGGGGCCAACGGAAATGACAATGCTGGAGCGAGGCGGGATGCTGACTTGATTTTCGAGCACACTCAAGGTATGGTTATTACGGTCGCTCTGCGGTGGTATCACTTGATCTTCGGATAGCGTTATCGACTTCGATTTCAGGCCGATTATTGCGCCTTGTTGCTTCAGGAAGTCCACGCCGATAATGACGTCTCGTGAGCACTGTTGGAGGATAACGATGGTGGGAGGGTAGGTCCGGTCATGAACAGTAATTCTTGCCGTGCAGATTCCAGTCGGCGTTATCAGGTGTCCTCCAGCAGTGCGAACTTGAGGCCCTTCCCATGCAGTCTTAACTTTCTTGAACTGAGCGGCGATGGGTGAACTCATGACGGAGTAGTCGGCTCCTGTGTCGACTAAAGCGGTGACTGCGTGGCCGTCGAGTAGCACGTCGGGGGTTCTTTGTTTTGCGTTGCAGTTTGGTCTTGGCGTCGGGTCACGGCTGCGTCGTGTTGACCTGTGGCTGGAATGTCGCGTCGTCATTTCTTCTTTTGTCGGCGTATTTGCTTCCAGAGTTTTTCGGGATAGCGGCGTCTCCTTGATATGCAGTCGTGATAGTCTTCACGGGGTCTTCGTCGGCGGCGGAGGATGTTCGTCAGTTCGACGAACAGCAACCGCACCTCCATCGGTTTTGCTGCTTTTAGTTTTCCGGATATGGGCTTGAAGACCGGCCCCGGGTCGGGCCAGTGTATGGTCATCACTGAGGCGAAACGTAGCGTCCTGGTGACGGGGAAAAGGATGGTTGTCGAGGGCTCCACTGAGTGGCGGTGAAGTGGTCAGCGATATGGTGAAATTGTTCACCTTGCTTCCGGCGCGGCTCGTTCACGGCGAACCCTCGTAGTCCCATTTCGCGGTATGGGCACCGATGGTAGACGTGGCCTGCTTCTCCGCAGTGGTAGCAAAGCGCGCAGTGGTCGGGAGCACGACAGACGTCTGCCTTCCTCGGGAAGCTGCCAAAGGTGGCGGGAGGGCGTACAGGTCATGGCGGCGAACGACGGACTTGCAGCGTTGACGGTGCAGACCCTGGCGGCGGGTGATGGCAGCTTATCTTCTCACGATGACTTCCCTAAAATTGCTTGAACTTCACTTTTTTGTTAAGGTATATTAGATAGTTCTGTTTTCCAAACATGCTTTACCAGGAATTCGGCAAGCCTGAATGTATCAAGATCTGCAGCCAATAGGCTCAGAACACTGTCACGGTGCTACACTTAAATGCGCGTTCACTAAACAGGAAACACGACAAATTAACGTCATTGCTTAACAGTTTTAATTTTAGATTCAGTGTAATTATGGTTACTGAGACATGGTGCAATGCATTTAACAGCGCGCCCACATTAAATGACTACAGACAACATTCACTTAACAGAACAGATCGACGCGGTGGAGTGGCCATATATGTTCGCGATACAGAGAGCTGCACGACATTAAACGAATTCACAGTACTCACATAAGATTATGAGGCTCTGAGCTTGCAAAGCGATGATGCTATTTTTTCTGTAATTTATCGCCCTCCATCGGCAAATATCGCAAAGTGTTTAGGTTTTATTGATCCACTTTTGGAATATGCGTCGTTTAACCGGTTCCGCCTCGTTATTGGAGGCGATTTCAATATTAACATTTCCCCGTAAAACAAATCCTCAGGCGATCTCTTAAATAAAATAGCTTCCCGCGGTTTCTTTGATATCATTCCTACGCCCACTCGAGTATCGCGAACAATTTCAACTATTTTGGATCTTTTAATCACTAACATAGATACGCGCGTCATCGCTGCAGGTACAATCAGCAGCAATATAAGTGATCACTGCCCGATATTCATGGCCTTCGCAAGTTCTGCAAAAGCAAAGAAAACTGCTTGCAGCCCAAAGTTTGTCTACCAGGCTATAACGCAGTCATCAATGGATATATTTCGATCCAAAATTGGAAATACTGACTAGGAGCTTGTTTTCGGAGAAAAGACTGTAGAATCCGCGTACGACTCGTTAATAAAGCTCTTCAGGGGCCATTACAGCAGCTGCTTCCCCATGAAATCATTTAAGACAGGAGAGCGTACACGAAAGCCTTGGATTCATCCTGAACTGAGCGTATGATCACAGAAAAGCATAAACTTCATGACTCCTTTTTGAGAACGCGTGACGTCAATATTTTGGCGACCTTTGAAAAGCTACGGAACCATTTAAATGCGCTACTAAAGAAAGCTAAAAGGAATACTATGAGAACATTTTCCAAGCAGGATCGAACTGCCCACATGATCGTACGTGGAAAATAGTTAATTGCGTACTAGGCACAAGTTCAGTGCCCAATGAAATACACGAAATTGTCATAAAAAACAAATCACTCTCAGGGACGGCTCTGTCAGAACATTTTAGAGAATATTATGTGTCAGCAACAATCAGCCATGCACCTCCCAAAGACATGTCGTACATACTTGAACGAAATTTTCGGGAAACGGCATTTTTACAACCCACCGATTGTTCCGAGGTATATAAGCCTTCCCTGCACTAAATAAATAGTAAGGTCGCTGATATCGATAATATCCAGATAACACCCGTAAAATATGTGATCGACATTATCTGCCCGTGCTTGGTCCATATCTTCAATCTTGCGATTAGTTCTGGGACGTTTCGTAATAAAATGAAACGAGCCTAAGTGTCTGTTATATTCAAAGGGGGGAAAGAAACAACGTCGGAAACTACAGACCAATATCCATTTTGCCTATATTTTCCAGGGGCCTGGAAAGGATCATCTTACGTCGACTACATAGCTTTTGTTTAAGCACGAAATTATGTCTGCACGCCAGCATGGTTTCACAAAGGGCAGGTCGACTGAGTCTGCGCTCCAGGTACAAAAATAAATCATTCTCAAAAACATTGAAGCGGGAAAGTTAACTCTTGGAATCTTCATTGATTACAGCAAACCATTTGACTCACTATCATGACACACTTTTAACAAAACTAGAACAATATGGCGTACGAGGTGTCGTTCATTCACTTTTGCAATCATATCTCTCCGATCGACAGCAGTGCGTAGTTCTACGTCATCCTTTCGACCATTACTGAGTGGCGTACACCAGGGAAGCATTTTGGGCCCCTTTTTTATTTAATTTATATGTGAATGACTTACCTTCTATTGATAAGTGTACAGATTTTGTTTTATACGCAGACGACACCAGCCTCTTTGTTTCTTCTGATAACGAATCTGACTTGTTTTTACACGCTAATAATGTGCTCTCCAAAGTGTTCGAGTGGTCCTTATGCAATAGTCTACAAATCAATGTAAAAAATCAAAGGCCGTTGTTTTTGGTGCAAAGAACAAATCTGTCATGCGTCAATTTAAACATAGGTTCCCACTAGCTTAATGTAGTACAGGAACATAAAATTTCGGCGTTGTACTTTCTAGTCACAAGATGTGGAACTCACACACAGACCTTGTTGTAAAAAAAATGTCTGCTGCGTTATCTGTGCTATTTAGATGCCGTCATATTTTCCGACCTCTTGTAATGCTCCAGCTTTATCATTCCCATTTTCGGTCGCATATAAGCTATTGCACCTTAGTATGGGCTACGACTACACGACGTAACATTAACAGGCTGTTGCTACTCGAAAAGAAAGCTATTCGTTGTATTCACAATGTTCGCTATTTACATCATAGAAAACCTTTATTTCAAGAAAACAGAATAATTAACGTCAAAGCTCTTTACGCATACCGTCTCCTACACCATGTACAATTTGCAGACAACAACACCATACAATTCCTAAGAAATGTGTCACCCGCTGAGGTGGCTCAGTCAGCTAAGCCGTAGCGCTGCTCAGATCCCGGCCGCGACGGCAGTATTTCGATGGAGGCGAAATGCAAAAACGCCCGTGAGCTTGCGCTGTAGTGCACGTTAAAGAACCCCAGGTAGTCTAAATTAATCCGGAGCTCTCCACTACGGCGTGCCTCATAATCAGAACTGGTTTTGGCACGTAAAACCCCAGAAAGAAGAAGAAATGTGTCAGCCCTCAATACCAGGAATTAGGGACATTTCGTACAGTTTCCTTTTTTTGCCACCACGTGGCGTATCAACCTTGAAGAATTCGAAATTCCCGCTATGACGTATGCTATGACACAAAACTAAAGAATGCACAATGAAAACAAAACACACCTGAAGCTGTCGCTTCACTTCGGTGCTAGGAAACGAGCGCGCTTGTCTATCAGCGTTATCTCGAAGACGGCCAGCTACTTGCTCTACTGACAATGAATCGACGGTTTTGCTAGACACCTGGCCAGAAAGCTCGTCGGCATTCCGGAGAGAAGTCTGGCCCAGATAACGGCTCCCGCAAAGCTTCCATTAAATATATTTTTTTTCCTTGAGCAGACTTTTTATTTGTGCACCACCGTGGCCACGGTCTTGCGTATACGTCAGGGTTCTGGTTCATGGGTTTCCTATAGAACTGGCGTGATCCATTGTTTAAGAGGAAGCTTTAGCTCGGGCCTATCTTCGATGCCGGATACTCAAATACATGTAAAATGCAGGAATGCTTTTGTCATAAAACCGCTGAACTGATTTGAATGAAATGTGTTGCCTTTAAGACGGAAAGTTAAATTGCAGAGACTGCAGCAAATAGAATTTTCGTTAAGATAGTGTAATGTTTTCAAAGAATTGCAGGATGTTCGTAAATATGGAAAAAAATAGAAGCATGAAGTTTACAAATCCGCAACTCAGCCATTCAAAACAAATATGGCATTTCCATAAACTGCACCCGTTGGAGCATCAAAAGCGAACATTTTTTTTGCTATACCTTAAAACTTACGTGAATTTGTTATAATGTTTGGAAGGGTTTTGCAAATGCAACATTCACAACATAGGGGTATATTTCTGGATGGTGCATGATATATAATTGCTATCCGCTTTGAATGTATTATTAGGTGCAGATTACAGAATTCCGATATCATTTTTAGCTGCTGAGGTACATCGCTCTATACGTCAGGGGAACGCTGCCGGCGCTCGGGGCCAACGGACGCATCCGCATCGAGCTCCGTGATTTTCCGACCTTCTCGCCGTAAATGTTCTTCTAGGTAAATGCTTTTTGCACGAGTGGGTGCGCGAAGTGTTTCCGAACCCGTGGATATCAATTTCACGTGCTTTCTGACGGCCATTCTCAAGTGAGAGTTTCTTTTTCCCGTGACTACATTTTTTGCCCGACGGTTGGGCCTAGCGCAGTTGCGCGCCTAGGCTCAGCGCGGCCGCGCGTTCTCTCGCGGCCGCCCGCCTTTCCTACCGCACCCGGCCGCCCACCGACATGAAGTGCGTAGTAGAAGGAAACACGATCTCGACCGACGAATGGGAGGACGACTCTTGGCAGCCGCCGCCCGGTTTTCGTGCCCAGGAGAAGCGCAGGCTCGAGCTTCGCCAAGCCAAGCCGGACCCGAAGGACGCGGAGCAAACGCGGCCACCTCGCAACGATCCGAAGCCACGACCGCCGCCCCAGCGACGACGCGGCCCCTTACCCAGGATGCCGGCCGACGTCATCCACATCGTGGGACGGCCCAAAGCCCCAATCGACCTCACGAAGCTGCCGCCCTGGCAACTATATGAAGCCCTACTCAAGGCAGCGTCGCTACCGGACCAGCCGCCGGCGTCCCGCGACCAAGTAAGGGTCCACCCTACCAACAATACATTCACTCTAAGCGTGCAAGACTGAGCTCGAGCAAAGACGTACCTCCAAGTTACGTCCCTAAAATTCGGGGACCAGGCCATCGAAATTCACATTTACGCCCCGCCGCCAGACGATGCGTTTCGTGGGATCATGTTCCACGCATTCGACAATTTTCCGATGAAGAAATCCTGCAAGACCTACAGGAGAGCAACCCGGATATGCCCGTGGTGGGCGGCCGCCGTATGGGACGGACCAGTCACATACTCGTCACGATGCTCGGGGATCATCTACCCCGATGGATATTTTACCACGGCGTGCACATACGCCTCTACCCTTTCTATCGGAAGGTGGAAGCCTGCTTCAATTGTCGCAAGGTGGGCCACCGAACCAACGTGTACCCTCATCCCAGACGCAACCGCTGTTCCCGTTGCGGCGAAGACCACCCGCCGGCCCCGCAAGACGCCTAGCCGACATGCCAGGCCCGCTGCATTGTTTGCAACGGCGGACACACCACAAACAGTTCGAACTGTAAATATCGCTTCGTGAAGAAGCCAACGCCATCCGGCCCAAACTCGAAACGGTCTAAATCGCCTCGACGACCGTCGATCCTAGGAACCGGCCGCTCGCCATCCCGCGGTCAGTCTTTCCCGCCTCTCGGCCAACACCCGCAGCAAGAACGGGCCAGTCGCTCGAGATCCCGCACCGGCAACAGATCTCCGTCCCGCTCGAGGTCCCGCTCGAGGACCCCGTCAACCAACCGCTACTTCTTGGCCTCGTCCTCCCGGGGAGCTTCGACGTCGGTCGACTGTTCCGTGGATTCGACCAAGGGCTCGTCGCAGTCGTCGTCCGGCGCCACGAAGGTTGCCTGGGTCCAAGGACCCCCGTCCTCGCTGAAGTCGTCGTCACAGGACCCGTCGCAAGACACACAGGTGAGGGAGCTGGTCAGAGAGAATACCTCTCTTAAGGCCCGATTGTCCTCGCAGCAGTCCCAAATCTCAACACTCCTATCCAAAATAGAAAACCTCACTCAGCACATACAGTCGCTCGACTCCAAATTGAATAGGGCCCTCACCCAACCGCCTGTAACAACCACCGTCCCACAGCAGCAGCAGCCGCAAGCCGCCGCTGCGGGAAAGCGTAAAGCCACCACTTCAACTGAGTCGCTTCAAATAGACGCATCCATTACAGGGGCAGTCACGAAAGCCGTAGCTGAGGCATTTCAAGCCAGCGACGCAAAGCTCGAAGCCCGCTTTAACGCCTTGGATGCGAAATTCGAGACCCGTCTCAATACCATGCAACAGCCATAGATGCCCGCTTCGCAAATCTAGAGCAGGCAATCGGCAACACGCACGCTTCGTACAACACTCTGAAGCAATACACAGAAAATGCTCTCGCTAGCGTTCATAAGCATCTTGGACGCCACCGCTCCTCATCGCGCAGTCGCCCCTCCACGCCGCAAGGGGCCACTCCCATGAATTAATCATGGCTCGTACAAATCTGATCGTATGGCAGTGGAACTGCAGGGGGTACCGCAAAAAACGGAGCCATCTGCAGCAACTCGTACTGAAATTACATAGCGATCCGCAGGCAAACACTGAATCAATTCCGGACGTGATCGCGTTGCAAGAAACATCCGCCCCAGCCACCCTTCCTAGCTACGCGGCCTACCAGCAGCTCGACCCGCACGGATCCCCTTGCACTTCCACACTTGTACACAACAACCTCACGGCCACACAGCACGATATAGAATACACAGACATCCCACACACACTCGTCGAAATCCTACCACGAAAACGCATGGACCGGTCGCTATTCGTTCTGAACGATTATTGTTCCCCGCGAGCAGCCCTAGAAAATTTCTCTCATCTTTTTCGCAAAACACTAGCACTTGCCAGCGACGCGCAACTGCTCGTGCTCGGCGATTTCAACGCACGCCACCCTGACTGGGGCTACATGCATACAAACCCCCGAGGCAAAAAGCTATGGTCCCTCGTGCAGGATCTGCGCCTTACTTTGCTAAACGACCCGCAACAGCCACCCACCCGAATAGGCAACAGCGTATGCCGCGACACCTCGCCAGACCTCATGTTTTGCAAGAACGTGACGCGAGCGTCCTCGGAGAACACGGGCCTACTTGCAGGCAGCGATCACTACAGGGTGATTCCACGAAAGATCAACACGGGTCCAAAAATTTATATTTTAGATTTCATTCAATATTTTATATTTTGTGGGCATATCACTCGGTAGTACGAAAGTGAACTTGCATTCTTTGAGAAATGGATACTTTAGAAGAAAAAAAATATCGAAACTCTTCAAGTTGCAGGCTCCATTTACATGCACCGGGCATTCTCGCAAATTCACAACAATGTCAAATATGAAATATTACGGCTACAAAGATTGCATTTTCTTGTGTGAAACGTATACGTAAAGAAGAGTCAGCAAGCGTTGTTTGAGGCTTCTGTGCAAAACAGAAGTGTTTTAGAAAAAATTCTTAATTTGCTACACTTTTCGAAATTTGCTATATTTACGAATTTTTATCTACTAAACTAATGAATGTAGCCTTTTGAAATTTGGTGGGCTATGAGACCTTAAACTGTTTAACGATTGTGCTGAATATTGTTGCTGTAGCACAAATTCCCATTTTGACAGTTTGCCTCAAATATGAAGTTTTGACGAAAATGAACACTATTTAAAAATCAAAATAAAAAAAACCATCGTTAATTTTTCTCAAAATTTCGTAAACAGCTGTCCACAGACACTGGAAAAAGAACATTAAAAACATCTTGCATTATTTTGTTTTTAAGGACAATATATGTGGTAGAAATGAGAGCTTCGCCGGGATGCAGCAAGGTGCTAAGAAATAGGGACATCAGGGTAAAAAGAACGTTCATTAGCCTCTGACTTGCCTAAACTTCGCCATGATTGCGACACAAGCGTAATTTTACCCTTATGGTCAATACTTATGCATAAAATACCGTTTAGTACAATACTCATTCTCTTGAATATGAGTAAAGATACGTCAACAGAGCAACCTTTACATGGCTCATTTTATTTAACAAGTGTGCGTAGCTTGCAGCGCAGATAATTGCAGATTTAACGGTGAACTCCCTGTGCATGTACACAAGTAACAAAATGTATGGCAGGTAAAATTCTCTAAAAATTTCGTACTTGCCATGGCTCCGTCGGAAACGTCATTATACAGTATAACCTAAGACACGGTGATGGGGGGGGGGGGGGGGGGGGGGATGGTACTAGTTCTTACTGTATGAGACAGCGTATAGCTTCTGCGTGACGGATTCCTTAAACAACTCCTGAATGGTGAGGTGATATTCAAAGTGCTAAAACCACTCCTGGATGGTGAGGTGATATTCAAAGGGCTGAGAAGTCTTTACAAAAGCGGTGATTCATTGGCACTCTTAATTTAATCTGCTGCATCATTGCCTGCAAGTCCAACATGTGGAGGTATCCACTGAAACTTGACAATGAAATGCCTATTGCTGAGCTCCTTAGCTAACATCAATGACTGTCGGCCGAACTTGCTGCCATACAATGCACGGGATCATTGTTGGAGCACCGCTGACAAATCCGAAAGGATGATAGCGCGCTGAGAACGCGTCCTCAGTTTACGAAGCGTTGCAGTAATGGCGGCTCTTTCCACATTTTCGATAAGACCAACTGATCCAGGGGGCCAGATCATGCAGATATAATGAAGCGAATCTAATAAAGCTTGCACTTAAGAGGAAGCTTTCGCTCGAGCCCAACTCCAATGCCGCCTATTGAAATACATGTAAAACGCAGAAACGATTTCCTGATCCCACTGGGGCCGATTTTACTTAAATTTGTTGCACATGAGAGAGAAAGGTAAATTCTAGTGACTGTCGGACGCGAAATGTCGATTTCTGGCCTGCATTACTTAACTGTAATTTTCAAGAATTGGTAAGTTTGAAAAAATAGAAGCACGAAGTTTACAAATTCGTAGCTCTGCACCTATAGAAAAGATATCGCAGACCTGTGAACGGCCTATTAGAGCATTCAAAGCAGACAAATTTGAGATGCCAATTTATTTCTTACGTAAATTTGTTACATTGTTTACAAGGACTTTGCACAAGTTCTACACACAAACTAATAGTCTATCTTAAAGCCGTGTAGAATATAGCAATTTTCTACACTTTAGCTTTTCTATTCGGTGCAGTTTACAAGATTGTGATATCATGTTTCATTGCTGAGTTAGAGTTATAAATTTGATAGTTTCGTTTTCTGAAGCTCTGCTATTTTGTCAATTTTATAAACAGTTGACGACTTAAATAAAAAAATCACAACCAACAGCCCCTAGAGCTTCACTTTTCTTTTAACTGCAACAAACGTGATCAAATGTGGTGCAGTGGTTGCAGAGAAAAGGAATTCTCGTTTTACATGTATTTAGATACGAGCACCCAAGCTAAAGCTTCCTCTTAAGGCGGCGGCCACACCGTCAGCAACTTTCAACGTATTTCGCTTTACCACCTGTTTGCCACCGCCTCCCATGGACCCACTCCCAATTCTACTACACCCTACCAACTCGTTCAAAAGAGACGATTTTTAGAAGAGCATCATCTGAAATCACTAACAAAATATTGGCACGAATGATGGCCCAGTAACACAATTTACGTCAGAAAGTTAGGCATTCGAGAACTGCGTGCTTGCAATCATAATATTAGTTTACCAAAACTGCCCTTGTGTCGCAATCATGGCCAAGTTTAGGCAAGTCAGAGGCTAATGGACGTTCTTTTTACCCCGATGTCCCTATTTCTTAGCACCTTGCTGCATCCCGGCGAAGCTCTCATTTCTACCACATATATTGTCATTAAAAACAAAATAATGCAAGATCTGTTTTAATGTTCTTTTTCCAGTGTCTGTGGACAGCTGTTTACGAAATTTTGAGAAAAATTAACGATGGGGTTTTTTTATATTGATTTTTCAATAGTGTTCATTTTCGTCAAAACTTCACATTTGAGGCAGGCTGTAAAAATGGAAATTTGTGCTACAGCAACAATATTCAGCATAATCGTTAAACAGGTTAAGGTCTCATAGCCCACCAAATTTCAAAAGGCTACATTCATTAGTTTAGTAGATAAAAATTCGTAAATATAGCAAATTTCGAAAAGTGTAGCAAATTAAGAATATTTTCTAAAACACTTCCGTTTTGCACAGAAGCCTCAAACAACGCTTGCTGACTCTTCTTTACGTATACGTTTTACACAAGAAAATGCATTCTTTGTAGCCGTAATATTTTGTATTGGACATTGTTGTGAATTTGCGAGAATGCCCGGTGCATGTAAATGGAGCCTGCAACTTGAAGAATTTCGATATTTTTTTCTTCTAAAGTATCCATTTCTCAAAGAATGCAAGTTCATATTCGTACTACCGAGTGATATGCCCACAAAATATAAAATATTGAATGAAATCTAAAATATGAATTTTTGGACCCGTGTTGATCTCTCGTGGAATCACCCTAGTACATCCTTGCGACCACAGTGCAGACATTCGTCTGCAAGAAGCCCAAGACCACGGTACGCATCACGGAATGGCCCAACTTCCGCAAGCTGCGCGAAGAGCAAGCCCCGGACGCCATTACCGACCTCCGTGACTGGATCTCTTCTTTGCACGAGCACGTGAACATCACGACGCGCGAGATAGAAGCGACCGCCACCGATTCGCCTACGACTGACTCTCGTCTTCTGCACATGTGGGATGCGCATGCGAGCCTCATCCGCAGGTGGCGACGGCAACGACACAACAGGAAGCTGCGCCGCCACATCGAGGCGCTCGCACGCAATATCGAAAGCCACAGTCACGCCCTCGCACGGCAACAGTGGGGCCAGTTGTGCGACGGCCTGAACGGGCAGATGAGCAGCAAGAAAACGTGGCATCTTCTGCGTCACTTGCTCGATCCCGGCACTTCAAAGTCGTCAGCCCAGAAACAGCTGCAACAGCTCCTGCACAACTACCCGGGAACGGACGCCGACTTACTCGACGAGCTAGCCGACCACTACGTGGGCCTTGCCCCACTGAATACACCGCCACCACCATTGCCCCCTTACAATGGCGATCCAAACCCCACGCTTGACGCCGATTTTACGGAGGCCGAAATGTATGCGGCTCTTCTCAAACTTCGCACGACCTCGGCGCCCGGTCCCGACGGCGTTACAAACAAAGTACTAAGAAACCTCGACAACAAATCGGTTGTCGCACTCACGCAATATGCAAACGAGTGCTGGCATTCGGGCAAACTACCTCAAGAATGGAAACACGCGAACTCGTGTTCATCCCGAAACCGGGCGAAAAGATTGATATCACCAACTTACGTCCCATCTCGCTCACCTCGTGCCTCGGCAAATATATCGAACACGTAGTCCTCGCCAGGCTGCAAACTTACGCGGAAGAGAACCATCAGTTTCCACCGACAATGCTGGGGTTCCGTGCCCATCTTTCCACGCAAGACGCACTCGTTCAAATACATCACGACCTACTTCGGACACCGCCTCACGCGGGAACCCGCTCCCTGCTCGGCATCGACCTCCACAAGGCCTTCGATACGGTGCAACACGCCGCTATTGCCTCTAACCTTGCCGCCATGCATCCGGGCGAGCGCTCGTACAATTACGTATGTGACTTCCTTTCAAACCGAACGGTAGAGCTCTCACTGGCCGGCGGCCTCACGTCCGCACGAATGAACCTCGGGGACAGAGGCACCCCTCAAGGGGCAGTCCTCTCCCCATTTCTTTTCAATCTGGTCATGAGTACACTTCCTGCCTCACTCGACGAGATCCCCGGCTTACGACACACCATCTATGCCGACGATATTACACTGTGGACGGCCACGGGCTCGGACGGCCAGATTGAAGAGACCCTTCAACGTGCCGCCGACGCCGTCGTTCACCACGCAACGCAGGCAGGCCTCAAATGTTCGGAGAGCAAATCTGAACTCTTGCTGCTTAGACCTCCCGACCGCCGGAAGATCAAACACCCCCCTTTACCGACTATCCAAGTCTACGTAAATGGCACGGCCTTACCGCAAGTGAACCGCATGCGAAGCCTCGGTCTTCACGTCCAAACAGGCCAATACAACACCACCACGCTCGACCGGCTGACCGTTGCGGTCACACAGACGGCTCGTCTCATCGCACGCGTGTCTGCCCGCCGGCAAGGCATGCGCGAAAAGGAACTTGTCCAACTCATTCACGCCTTCGTGATATCGCGCATCACCTACGCCCTACCGTACCTCCGCCTTTTACGCACCGAAAAGGACAGAGTCGAACGACTCATTCGCAAGGTCTACAAGCTAGCTCTAGGCCTTGCCCCCACCACCTCCACGACACATCTCCTGAGCCTCGGTCTTCACAACACCCTCGACGAATTGATTGAGGCACATCGCACTGCCCAAATACGTCTTCGCGGAAGCAAGACCGGCCGGTGGATCCTCGATCGCATCGGCCTCACTGCATCGCCCTCTGGCCAAGACCCGATTTGCCTACCTCCTCCGATACGACAACGCTTTATAATCAAACCACTACCGAAAGACATGCTGGCCGGCCACCACGACGGGCGTCGACAGGCGAGGGCACAGGCCCTGCACGAGACCTACGCCTCGAGCACAGAGGCAGCATATGTAGATGCGGCCCGTTACACTTCGCAGTCGAAAGCGTACGCTCTCAGCGTTATGGCTATCCGCACTCCCTCGGACACGACCACTGCCTTACGCATCGCCGGCTCCATCCGCGCCCTAAACCCCGACGAAGCCGAAGAAGCGGCTATCGCGCTTGCGGCATCTGCCGGTTACACTACAATACTTAGCGATTCGAAAACCGCCATATTTCACTTATGCTCGCGGCACCGTCACCACCTGGCACCCTACGCCTTCTTCAACCCCTCGCTCGTCAGTCTGACGGACGAGGACCCCCCCCACCCATCTCGCTAGTTTGGGTCCTTGCACACGCGGGCAACCCGGGAAACGAGGCCGCCCACCGGCAAGCTCGAGGATTCGTCAACCGAGCGGCGGGCAGTGCCATGGATCCCGAGGAGGGCCCCGGCGAGCCTCTCACCTCCTATCACGACATCGCGCAACATTACCGCCTCGCTCGCCAGACGAAACCGCCACCCGCACCCCAAACTCACGAAACCCCAGCAATCGTTTGGCGCCGCCTTCAGACCCATTCGTTCCCTTGCCCGCAAATATACAGTCACATGTACCCCGACCTCTTTAGCCCACACTGTTCGCAGTGCGGCACGACCGCCACCCTTGCCCACATACTCTGGGACTGCAGCGAGGACCCACCCCCGCCTGATCTCCTGACCACTCCCTCGCCCGAAGCGTGGATAAAGTGCTCCGGAACTCTAGCCTCGACGTGCAACTCCGGGCCATTCAACGAGCCGAGGAGGTGGCGGCCAGGCACCGCCTGACCACCATCCCTCAGTGAAATTTTTTTTTTCACTTAAATAAAGTTGTCTCTCTCTCTATATATATACGTCAAGTTTTCTTTTCAAAATTTGGCAATTCTTTAAGATTTTACGTAAAAAGTAGACAGCCTACAATAAATATCCCTTTCTGCAATCACTACACTTTAACTTTTTTTTTTCTAAATTCAACATGACTCATCAGATTTGGTGCATTGGTTGCTCCGAGAAACTATTGCCGATTTACCATGTATTTCGATAGGAGCCCCCAAGCTCAATGTTCCAACTAAGTTCGAGCTTGAATAATATACCTGTTGGCAAGATACGTTTGTAAACGTGTGATCGTGGCCTAATGAGCTGGAGCACTGGCGTACTGAGCTCAACAGCAGAGGATATGTTTGTAAAGCGTCTTCGGAAGGAATAGGAGAAAAGAAAGGGGAGAAGGCTGGTATGTTGTTCAGAAGCGTGTCTGGTTGGCTAAAATTATTACTAAGTGCTTTGGTCATAGAGAAAGATATTCAACAAGAGGGACAACTCGGCAAAAACTGGCAACAGGAAACTTGTCACCATACGTCACCCTATACTTTTGACACCGAACGTAGCTGCCAAGGTAGATATACCTGGTAGCGAAGCTTCCATAGAAGCCCATACGTTCAAAACATGGTTGCTTACCGGCGGTTCCTGGGGCTTAGCACCATCTGTGTGAGGAGGGAACACTTCCGGCGGAAGAAAAAATAATTTGACGTCATATCCGTCAAAAACAGAAGTGACGTCATTTTGTTCTCATAGGCGCGAAATTTGTTTTCGGAGGCCTGCCATTAGAGCTGTATATTCAAATGCCCCGCCATTCGACTTCATGGGCGTTCCGAGTTTTCAGCGCGAAAAGCGATGCCGGAAAAGATCAGCCGTACGGGTGTCGAAATCGCATCACTGCACAGAACATACTTCTTTGGAGGCCGACGAACACTTTGGACGTAGATTGCGTAGAGTGCTCGTCCTTTCGTCGGACGCCAAGCCCGTCGGCCAGCGCTGCTGCACGAAAACAACTAAAGTAAACAAGTATCTGACGGTCGCAACTCACTACTTTTGACTGCACAGGTTAATAAACAATAAAACTACCCGCGTCACTTAATTCAGACAAACGTCGACATGCAACACAACACATGTGACGGGGGGTATTGTAACAGGTGAACTTTACGAGTGGCCCTTTCCACGCACTCCAACAGTTTGCATGGCATTGCAAGTGATAGCGGCGTCAACGCCCGCCGCTATCGATGGGCGCTCTCACGGTGGGCCCTGAAAAAAGGTATATATTGATAATGATCTAGTAAAATAAAGTTGTATCTTTCTCGCCATGCATATATAAAATAAATTAGGAATTTTATTTTCGTTTAATGAATCTAACTGCGTCTCGCTTTAATTTAAAAACGCTTTTTTCTTTCCCGGTGTTTATTCCCTCCAAACATAGTCGCGCTTCAATCGCTGCTCCCATAACCACCCTTGCTGATGTCGATGACAATTGGTTCTGAACCGCTTTTCGCCCGAAGCTTCGCGACTTATGTGGATCGACCTTGTAGCTGCCGCGAGCATCGAAAAAAAAGAGAGAGAGTGAACTGATTTATTATAGAGGCATTGATTATTTTTAAATTCTTTTCCGCGAAAACTAAAACGTATTGCGTATAAATTAACTTAAGCTTTGCGACTTATTTTCCTTGCCTTACCTAGCCACAGGTCAATGACGCGCCAGATACATGCGTCATCCGCCAGACACTCCCCCGAAGCCAGCGAGGATGGCTGCGTGCCCGTTTGAGCGCTCGCGCGCGGCGACCCGTCTGCCTCCTTCTTTTTAACACGAAAGTGTTTTATGCCGGGTCCACCAAGACTGCCGGGGTCCACCACGGAAATACGTCATAGAACATAATACAAAGAAAGAAACCAGAAGAAAAAGTTCCACAAACATGCAAAATTTGGAAATCGAACCCACGACCTCTCGGTGCGCGACGATAGATCGCCGAGCGTTTAACCCATTGCGCCACAAACGCATTTGCAGAGAGCTATACAGACGCGCCTTATATATCTAACACTCCTCCGTGTACCCGCGCTCTTGCTCGGGGCGGTGCCGCCGCCTACGAGCAGAAAAGAGAAGTACTGCATTATGACACTAACGCGCACCGACAGTGAACGCTTCGGTGGTCTCAGCACTACGACGCCTCGATGCCAGCATTCGAAGGGACGCTGGCATCAAGAAGCACTACCAACGCCACCTAGGTGCGTTCACCGTACTCAGCACAGCGGAGCGTGGCCTCCGCAATTAGCTCTGAAAATGTTTCTGAAGTTGATCGCGGAGGCTGCAATTACGACGCGCTGTACGCGCTGATTTGACTCGGTGACGATTCAGTTACGTGCTTTGTCTTGCGCGTTGTATTAGTGTGTCAGTTACGTGCTTCGTCTTTCGCGTTGTGCTAGCGTGTGCAGCGTAGTGCAGCTTCCATATGCACGACGGTTGCTCATGGTCATCGACGTTGGTAGTCGTGATGGAGGAGACGTGCCACCAGGCGTCAGCGTGGGTGCATCAACGCCTAAGGGCGCTTTAGCCACAAAACACCAATAGACATTATATATCAATGTGCAATAAACATTACACTACTTCTGTGAAGACACGTTTCACTTTCGTGTTCTATACCGATTCCTATATAAGAGGGATCAACCACATTTTTTTTTCTTTTTTAAAGGTAACCGGGTTCATTGGGCTCTCGGCGTATTCTTGCGTTCCTTCTGCACTGGGACAAGACACCACTGCACAAGGTGAGAAATCTTGTGTCACAGTCTACGACGCAATTAGGCTTACGGCACGGGACCGAGACTTAAGACGCCGTTAGCGAAAAACAACTCGGCCATCCTGGCGCAGTTAATTTGAGTTAATGAATCGTGCTGAGACATGTTTCCAACGTTTCCTATGGGACTATTGTAACTTATTTCGGTTTTTGAGCCACACTGGCCGCACAGGGCGCCGTGTCGCAGTTAGCGAGAACTCAGCCGTGGTGTGTAGTCTTGTGCATCTTGCTAGAAGAAGTTTGTGCCGCTTTCTCTGACGCCAGACATTATTGAAAAGTAATTTCGTCACTTTGTGGGGTACTTTTGAGGCACGCTGGCCGCACAGCGCACTGTGACGCAGCTAGCGATAAGCAGCTCGGCCGTGGTGATAAAGTTATTTTGGCGTGTAATGAATCTTAGAGGGACAAATCTGTGACGTTTTTGTGGCTCCGCAACAACATATACCTTCTTTCGGTACTCGCGCCTGTTGAAAACGCGATGGGCGATTGCCAAGAGTGATAACATGGGGTGTGCTGCTGGCGCCGGCACAACGCGCGAACGACGAACACATCAAAAACTTGTAATTCGAAAATTACGTCTTCTAAAGGACTGAAAAAAGGCATTGCACCTACGTATTTGTCTTGAGTACCTGTTGTATCCGTCTCTATGCATGTAGCGTACCGTCGCGTCGCCCGAGGCCAAGTTTTGGAACGCGAAGACGCTCGTGTACTTGTGCTGCCAAAGTGCAGGAAATAATGCCCGGAAATGGGGGGAACGCTTGGAAATCAGATGTTTTCATATATGTTTGGGATGAGTCGGGTATTTTATACGCTATGTATGTAAAGCGAATTGCTTTTGTTTGTAATGCCGCTCATTCACCGCTTTCGCACGTTTCGCCTAAATACCAAAATGACTCATGCTTGTAACATGCTGTTACGTGCTTGCAAATGTAACATACTCGCAATTTACTTTTATTGCGATAGCAATTATATGGACACTTAAACTGGATTTCTGCCGTCGGCGTCGCCGTCGCCGTGAGGTTCCGTATAGATAACATGATAACTTTTACTCTGCCAACAACCGCGCCGTCGCTCGCCGGCCGCACTGTCTCTTATCTCCACACGGCTCTGACCTTTTCTATGCGCTGTGCATTCGCCGCTCAATTTCCGTTGAAGCGATAGACCGCACGTACCTTCGCCCGCTGCGACGTATATGCGCTTGCTGCCAGCGTTTTGACAGTCGTCTGCGGTCATTCAGTGTGATCTATTTATGTTTGCTTGTGCGCGCTCACACCACGCTGTTCATTCAGTTAGTAATAGTCGGGGCCACATTTTCCAACACACGCTACACATGCAATGCTGCCCGCATCGGCAGTGCAGCGCTACAGGTGTGTCCCTTCGCACGCGCTGCCCACGGGAAGCGCTTCTCATCAACACCACCGTTTCACACGCGCCTTCTCGTGGTCATCGAGTCTCTCTTCATGTCGGGTCTACTTACGCCGCAGCACACCTGCTTTATTAATCAGCTCATGTTTACTACAATTCATATTGCTAACAAAGCCGCTCACCTTACTTCGTGTCACATTGCAGTGTTTCTATCGCATTCATTGCTTCGCCCTTGGGCGAAACTGTGACATTTTTTTTTTCAGCTGGTGCCGTCCGGTGGAGCTTCATACAGGAACTACTGCCTTACCTGCTGGTGTCGCAACGTTGGATGAACGCACAAAAAGCGCGGAACGAGCTTTATATAGAGCAAAATAAATATTTCCTCATTGCACAAAAGGTCTTGCGTCTACTTTGTGAAATTGCACGTGGCACAGATTCGATGGGACTTTACGAGATCGTTCGTAATCATTTTTACTAAATAAACCGTTTCTGCACGAAGAGCAAAACAAAAAGGAAGGGGGGCGGGGGGGGGGGGGGCACAGCCGGCATGCTAGCGTGCGTTCAAAATACGCGCTCCCAAAACCGAAACCGGAAATGATGTAAGTGATCGACATCGACCGCTTGGCACGCTGCAGTCAATTCGGCCGCTGGGCCCTATGGGAGTGTCCCCTCTTGTTGAATTCCTTTCTCTATGCTTTGGTCGTCATACACCTCACGTTCCATCAGCATAACTTCTATTTTATTCCGCTAGTATTGTGCTATTATTGCCAATCAATCGAGACTAGAACACTGTCGTCATGGCATTGTATTCCGTCGCAATTATTTATCGCCATCACTTCAGAATCATCTCATCGTCGTCATGCTGTCGTCCTTATATGCCTTCGTCGTTCTATCGACATTATGCCCTCTTCGTAATTCCATCGTCGTCACTGCATGCACCGTCGGCCTGCGGTCCTTGTTCTACCGTCGTGAGGTAACATTGGCGAGCGATGGTCATAAAAAAGCGGGTCAATAAGGGGACAGTGTATGGCCGCATATAGCCGAATCACTTGAAACATCAGGAGAAACACTACGGATTCTAAATAAAGGTGTCTTAGATAAAACGGTGTGTCGCTCTTGTTCGCTAGATTGTGTGAATGTTAATCGCATTAACTTCGATAGTCATATTAACAGGGGTTCTGCAGGAATTCTTTCGTATTCGCGACACTAATGAACTCTTGTCCACATTGTTCCCAGTCTATTAAGACCTCGAATTCCTAGAGGTGATCGTGCTCAGACATGCGACAGACGACCCGAAGTTTGATGGATGGTAGCGGTATGATTTCAACAGCGGCGCCGCCTATCGACAAGGGGAAAACGCATTTGGATGGGTGGGAATAGCGGCGAAAGGCACACTTCAAGTAATGCTAGACATCACAGATTCCAATCAACCTGACAAAGAGTTAGCAATATATATGCATTGCAGTCGCGCTAAAGAAATTGAAAACTATTGGATTGGTGCGGAGACTCGCTGCAAAAACATTCATTAGACTGTCTCAGGTATACGAGCTATCCTTAACGTGAATCAATGAGATGAGGTTCGATAGAGCTCGTTACAAGAGTGGAAGACATGCCTAGAGGCGAAGACGACTGCAATATTTTTGTTGCTGCACAAAATATCTAGATTTTCGGCGTGATCATTTTAACGGAAAAAACAAAAATCAAATAAGTTTTCAAGAAGTACTTAGAGTACCTCGATAAAACTGTAGCAAATAAATTCTGAAAATTCATTTGCAACTTTTTTGTGTCTTAAGGCACAGGGCAACTTACTACTGGTTTCCATTAATTTTCTTCGTTATATATTTCAAGCGAGTTGAATATTCTGCCGTAGGTTAATTCACAATTAGCCAACTAATTAAACTGAGACTTTCAAGTGTATATTGTTCTTAAACAAATGCTTTAAGTCTACGCGGATGCTGCAAAATTCTCAACATTGGGGAGGGGAATGTCAAAAACAAAATAGAAATGCAGAGCACTTTATTGCCTCAGTAAACTTTTATTTTAAATGCTATTTCCACGCGTTAAGTGGCTCGACCCTCGTCTTCGCAGCCTTGTATATGTTTTCGTAGCACTAGGTGCGTTGTCTGCGAATTTACGTGAATAAGCAAGCAGATCATACTTTAATCTGGCGGAGAAAAAAAAACAAGGAAAGCCTACGTTGTAGATGCACTCTACTGAAACACAATTACACGAGTCTAAATTTTCATATATTTCTAAACAAGGATGCCTAAAATGTCGATTGAAAAATTCACATCATTATAATGAAGCAGAATAAAGCAATAAAAATAGCATGTTCCGTGTGAAAATATGATGAGCATTAGCCTTGTGGGTCAACAATTTCTGTTTAATGAAAAAAAAAGCTTCTGGTGGCAGCGTATTATCGTATTCCTGAAAGCCAGTAACCAGCGTATCTAAATTTACATTCGGGCCAAATTATTGGCTCGAGTTCCATCACTGTAAGGTACATCCGAATGACTATATGAGATTCAACAGTGAGATTAAATGGCGGGCCGCGGCGGTGTGCGGTAGTATTCACCTATGCTTTCGCTATAGTATGTTGCCCGCACACTTTAAAGCACGAGCATGGTGATCAACCGATGTGCTTTTCTACAACTTCATCCCTAAATGTAAGCCGGGGCTCTGCCACTCCCGGTGGTTGTTGCCAGCCTGATCCCTCCCTATTTTCCTGACTGTCGATTGTATGGTTTGTTTTTATACCAAATATTCACATAATAATCTGTGGGTGTTCGGCTAGAAACGAAATGTTTATTTCTCTCACAGTTAAATTATCAAGTAACCAGAGAAGGGATGCAGGGCAAAAACTCTGCTTTGATGCAGCTTGAAGGACCGCCCGGCGGCCGTTGATCACATGACAGTATCTTCACAATAATCGAGAACCCAAGCTAGCTTCGTATAGGCAAAAGGGCTAATGGGTCGAACAGTACCGGGCCGGCCAAAGTATGGTACTTTGGTACAACCGATGGAGGCAGCAACAGCACCTCCATCGGTTGCTGCCTTCAGTTTCCCGGGTAAGGGCTGGGAGATCGGCCCCAGGTTGGGCCGGCATACAGCCGGCGATGCGGCGAGATGTAGCGGCCTGGTGGCGGCGAGCGTGAGGGTCGTCGTGGTTGCCACTGGGCTCTGGCGAGGTAGTCGGCGATGTCGCGTGGCCGCTCGCCAAGCTGTGGACGTGGCGCGTTTAACGGCGAACCCTTGCAGGCCCACAAAAGCAAGCTACACTAGAAGCACAACGAAAGCGGAGAACACAGACGCCGATCGTCGAAATTGATCAGCGGCGAAACGCGTCGGCTTTATACATGAGTCATCGAAGGTCCCAGAATAATCCCTGGTACCCGCGTGTCTTCCAGAATGTTCTAGATAATTCGCGTCGCTCATATAATCAGATTACATGAGCGTCGGTGACAAGAGACAACGGATACAAGCATCGATAACGTTCGAGAAACTTCTGATACATGCAGGAGCGTTCTGTGCCTAGCGATTACGTTTAACATTTGTAAGCCGGTGAAAAGCGGTCACAGGTGAAAGATAAAACACGTATACATGTCAATATGATTATGAAAGGTTGAGTAAAACAGCTTACGACGTAACCTGCTTACCTGTTCAAGCAAAAGGATCCAGTCAAGTTATTTTTCCCTCTTCCACTTAGAAAGCGGTTGTATATCCCCAGGTCGAACAGTGTCGCGCCGGATTAAACTTTTTCGAGAGCATTAATATGCAAAAAATAATTGTTGGGCTTTACGTGCCAAAAACACGATCTGATTATGAAGCACGCCGTGGTGGGGAACTCCGGATTAATTTAGTCCACCTGGGGTTCTTTAACGTTCACCCAATGCTGAATTGATATGCACATCAGAAACCGCACTCAACACACAGCATGCCTACACCAACATTGGTAAAACTAGTTTTTTTTACGCTGCTTTTTTACGTTAATACTTATGTGTTTTAAACTTTGTTGCAAGAAGTGAAGGGCATGCCCGCATTTCCAACTATGGTATTTACATGTTATGACCAAACGCCATCCTCTGACAGCATAAGACCTAAATATTTCACTGGTGAATTATTTTTATTTCAACTGGCCACTTAACAAATACTTATATCTGATTTCGTTACATTTTTCTAATGAAGCTAATGTCCACATAATTATTTATGTTTAGTGACGTGCTATTAGTGACACACCATTTTTATACGCGCTTCAAGTCGGCCACCAATAAAAACAATGACTCATTGGATGCCCTTGCACACAGTACACAATCATCCACAAAAATTGTATCCCGGTTCGACAATATTACACATATTGCTAATAAAAAGCCTTGCACTCGGCCGCGCAACGCTTGAAACAACGAAGCTGTGTGATCGTAGCCCAGCATTTTCCGGAAGTGCGCGCGAACTTTTCATCTTATTACTCATGTAGAGGATAATTTCTTTTCGCGCGTCTCGGACTTACGGCCCACACTGCGCGTTCCACAGCGCAGCTTGCAACACCGACACCGCGTGCCAGGAGACCCGCGGCGTGAATGCGTCGCTCTCTCTCTATCTCTCTCTCGCCCTCATAGCACGCAAAGCGTCTTCACCGCGCAGAGCACGAGCGTACAAACGCGCCAGCTGTGGACGAATACGACGACGCTCGAACGCAATCATATCGTTCGCATAAATGCATGCTCTGGCCGCGTGGCTGTATAGCCTAGTGGTTCCGACGCTCGCTTTGGGACCGGAGGTACGCGGACTCGAAACCCACCTCGGCAAGAAAGTTTATTTTCTTTCTTGGTAGTTGCTTTATACGCACCACAAATTACGGCTGGCTTAAACAGCTTCGCTTTAAAAAAAAAAAGAGAAGGAATTCGGCAGAGACATTTCAAACTGCTTACGTGTGGGTATGCGAAAGCGATATATTCCCTTTGGTGCAGTGTTGTACAGAACGGCGATCCAGGCACTATAGTCGGTACAACTTAAGAAGACAGGAGAGGCCCCGCCCAGATGACCGAAGCGCAGCACCCGATTTCCACCGCGACTAAAGAAATAGTCCCGCTGCCATGTTCTTCGGCGGGGACACCGGCCGTCCGGCTCATGACGCAAGTCTTCAGTGTGCGCCCATTGGTGGAGGCTCGTATGCATCCGTCTTGGAGGGGGCGCATCCGTCTTCGAGGGGGCAAATGCCGCTGCCTTCTAAAGTTGTATCCGACTATAGTTCCTTTTGGGAGGAACGGAGGTATTCCACCATTCCTTTATGGGTCGGTGGAACTGTAACGGCAACTCGTTATTTTTACGAAGGAAGGCAGAGGGAACGGCGTTCCTTCTGTAAACGTTCCTGGACACTAAACAGGCGCACCGACGCACGCACGTATTCGGCACATCATGCAGGGCGCAAAGAACTACCGCTTGTCTCTCACGTGACTGTGGGCATTTTCTTTCGCGAGTTCTGCATTATATTTTTTTTGACTAGGCTTCAAGATTGTCATGTGACGCTCCCTCTGCAGTTTCTTTCCGCATGGCGGCCTGTCGGACACTAACATCGAGATGTAACTCTTGCCGAGTTCAAACAAGGGTCTTTACTAAATTGAGGATATCTATTCTGGACATTTCTTTTTCCACTCATACTGCAATATTGAATCAGCATTTATTACACGCCTAAGTATTGTTCTCTTCGATGCGGTTTCTTGTGCAAACATTTAATTAAATCCTCCTGAGACCCCTTGTACAATACATGGCACATTGCCTTCCTCTTTTTTCTAAATTCACTCGGAAGTGATTACGTAAAATATTCACTCTGGGTGTGAAGCACGGTGCATGTGTAACTACTGTAAAGAAGGGGTATACTCATATTCTTGTCATCCGCGTTCGAGAAATTTGACAATAAATTGGTCTAGACCTCTGTGTCATCCCCCACGCCCGAAAGACTTCGAGGCGTATTTCGAAGTTCACCCGAGATTTCGTGAAAATACCGTACGCGGCAGCAATTATGGCAATGTACTATACACGTAGTTCCATTGTCATCTCAGCGTTTAAACAATGAAATGCAGTTTTTACCACAGCTAACATGAGGAGATGATGGAGATAGTAATTTTTTTCACGTACATGGAGAGGGACTTTTGGCATCTATCCGTGGTATTATAGCGCCCGCCGACGCCGCAACGCGGGGGCCCCTTTGGTCGGCGCTCTCAGCCGGTGCCTTAGCGCCGGCTGTCAAAGAAGTGAAAAATTAAGAAGCACAGCGCGAGCTCGAGGCGCAAGCTCGGCACGCGCAGTATCGTTCTATAGAGCTAGCCACGCTGGTCATCGCAGCCGCCGCTCGGCTCACCACCTTCGCCATTTTGAGTATGGACGACGGCACAGCTCGTACGGCCGCTGGTCGCGTCATCCTACAGTCGTGCTACACTACTCAAATTTTAAAATTGTTTTCAAGTTCATGACATACAGTAGGCAATAAAACTACCTTGAAGAGCGATTATGTCCCGTTGTTGTGTCCGGGTCTCAGGAGGCTATTGGTGCATGTGAGTAACTTTCTATTTGCAGATCTTAAGCGCAGTATCCTGACTGCGCATTGAAGACCGAATTGGAAAGCGCCGTATGTGTTGCACTTTTAATAGACGAGCACCAAAGTTGCCGTTAAACATGTCTGGAGTATGTCCGGTGCTGCTTGAAAAAAATCGTCTAGGAGCGTTTCTTTGATTCTTTTTATCTCCAGATAATGTGCCGCCGGCAATGTTCAAATTCTTCTAATATACTTAGTTCGATGAGAGATTCAAATTGCTCACTTTATTTCGCCGCAGGATTATCCGACACCATATTTTAATTTCAAAAAATCAAATGCAACGTTCATGATATGGGGTGTTTTATTGCGCAAGGGCCATTAATGGCCAAAGAGCGCCAATCAAATACAACGTTAATGTAACGTCACGTTCCAATGTTGGCAATGTAACTGGAACGCGTCCCATTCGCATTAAAGTAACTTGTAACGGGAACTCGTTCCAAGATTGGGAAGGAACGAGGAACGAGCTTTTGTTCCTGTTTTAGAGGAACGTGTGCAACACTGCTTTGGTGAAATATTTTTTTTCCGCACGTTCCGCCTCCGTGAAAGTTCTCCCCTGCGTTCTAACGGCGCCTCGGTGAGGCCAAATGAAAACGCGCTAAACGTCTGAACGCACTCGCTTGCCCACGAGTTCATAACTCGAAGGAGCGCTCCACGGCGTTCAATTGGACATAAATACAAGGGTCAGGCAAGGAGAAACAATCGCGCCAGTACTATTTACGGCAGCTTTGAAGATGTATTCAAGCTCTTAGACTGGGAAAGCTTAGGAGTGAGAATCAACGGCGAATATCTCCGCAACCTTCGGTTTACAGTAACATCGTCCTATTCAGCAACAATGGAGATGAATTACAACAAATGATTGAGGACCTTAATCGAGAAAGTGTAAGAATGGAGTTGAAGATTATTATGCAGAAGACAAAGATTAATGTCCAATAGCCTGGCAAGGGAAAAAGAATTCAGGATCGCCAGTCAGCCTCTAGAGTCTGTAAAGGAGTACTTTTATCTACCGTATAATGCGGAATATAGGTCGAGGCGGAATATAGGTCGACCCCCCTACCTTGACCAGCTAAAAAAAAGAAAACACACACACACACGGAACTGTTCACTGATGCGCTTTATTCAGTCCTCAGAACTGTCGGAGCTCTCCTCCAAAGACGACTGCTTTTCGCTAGCCGCCTCCCCATGTCGTCCTCGGTGCCGTCGAGAGCGTACCTGATGCAGCACTTCTTGAATGCGCGCACCACCATTTCTTCGGGCAGAGACCTCCATGCCTCGGAGACCCAAGCACAAACTGTCGCGAGAGGTGGCCTGCGCAGCCGGCCTGTCGGGGTCCGCGGGTTGTCGCCAGCCATCCACCATTCATTGATTATATTAGGGATGGTCGATGAAATTTTTTAAATCGATTAACGATTAATCGTTCGTCGGTTTAGCGTATAATCGATTAATCGCTTTCGATGCGGGGTTTTTCGGCGATTAATCGATTAATCGACTTTTTTTCGGGCGCTTTAAAAAGGCTGAAACACAGTTACCTACTCACCTATTTTACCTATTTAACGTTTGAAAGGTGGAACCAGGATAAGAAATACAAGCGTATAAACTTTGATAAAGAACAATGTTTAATTTGTTAGAGGTCAACTATAATTGCCACTAGGGACTAGTGGCAGGGTGTTCATATTAACAGGTACTACTTGTTATCTTTCCGCGGTGACCGCTTTTCACCGGCTAACAAATGTTAAACGTTATCGCTCGGCGCAGGCGCAGGACGGAAGTTTCTCGAACGTTATCGAAGCTTCTATCCGTTGTCTACTGTCACGGACGCTTATGTAATCTGATTGTATGAGCGACGCGAATTGTCTAGTACTTTCTGGAAGACACGCGGGCACCAGGGCGACCCCAGTGCTTCGATGGGGTCGCCCTGGAACCTTCGATGACTTATGTATGAAAGCCGACGCGTTTCGCCGCTGATCAGATTTCGACGATCGCCGACTGTGTTCGCCGCTATCGTTGTGCTTCGAGTGCAACTTGCTTTTGTGGGCACAGGTTCGCCCAATAAAACATCTGTTTCGTCATTCACAGCTTTGCGACTGTTTCCTTCACCGTCACTACTACGTGACAATATTTAACTTTTACGGAATTTTTTAAAAATCGCCTGTTGCAGGTAGCATAATTCTTATCGTTGAGTTGGGTTATTCGAAGAGGCGGACATCAGTAGCACGAGAATCGAAAGACATATTCAACCAATTAACAAAATTGACTAATGAACTTCTTAGTTAATTACTTTACGACACATATTGCAATTTACGATTGTAGCGGTCAGTTTGCAAGACGCACCTACTTGAAATGAATTTCCAGGATGACACCAGTTTCGAGATATGTCTCAAGGGTGGGACGAATTACATGGGCGTTCCAGTTACTTTTGTGCTTCAATGCATTTTGGTAAAAAAGTAAGTGACCAATAGTGCATTTTTACGGCGAGTATACGATGGTGCATATCACGAAGCTGGTGTCATTCTGTAAATTCATTCCAGTGGATACGCCTGACAAGCTCACCGGCTACAATTCGTAAATTGCATATGTGTCGTAAAGTAAAACTAAAGTTAATTAGTGATTTTGTTAATTAGTTGAATATGTGTTTCGATTTCTCGTGCTAATGTCCGCCTCATCGAATAACCCAGCTCAATGATAAAAATTACGCTACCTGCCACAGGCGATTTCTAAAATTCCGTAAGACTTAAAAATGAACCCCCTGCATGTTAAAAATGGCACTTACTGAGGAGGGTGGGCATGGAGGAAGGAGAAATTAAAAGATATCATCGCAGCACGACTGACATGAAGTAACGGCGCAACACGTGATCGCCACATCAGAGCGCGTGGTAGGTTTAATGCTGCCGGGTGCAGGGCAGCTGAACGGGAGCGCACCCATTTGAAACTACTGCGAACCAATACGTTGTCTCTCAGGGTCACGTGCTGACTATATACTGCGAGGTAAAAAGCGAAAGAAATGGCTTGACGGTGAGTTCGCTTGCCAAGACTTGCAGCCTCACGTAATGCTCTCTCCCTAGTTCATTTCTTCCTCCACTGGGGCGGCGTCACTCCGGCCCCAGGCACCTTGTGTGACGCGTGCGTAAAGCGGGGGAAGCGCTTGGCCAGCTCGGCAGGACTCGGGAAAACAGTCAATAGTCGCCCTGTCTTCGCAGCCGCGCTGCCGTTGCTCGTACTCCGCATTCTATAGTACGATTTCAAAATTTTCACGCCACTTTAGTCACCGTCTGGAAAACGATTAATCGAACTGCTTTAATCGATTAAACCGATTAAATTAAAGGTAGACGTCGATGACAATTAATCGTTTTGCGGCGTACTTTTAGTCGATTAATCGATTAATCGTTCATCGATATTATCATCCCTAGATTATATAAAGCACGCACACGGTCCTTAAACGGCTTGTTGAGGACGACGTTCAGCGGTTGCAGCGTTGACGTCACCCCACCCGGAATGACGACAAGATCGGTCTTCCCGTCGCGAAGCGCCTCCTTCACCGATGTCGTCAAATGCCCGCGAAATGCATCCAACACGAGCATGTTCCGGCGCTGCAGGAGGGCTCCGGGCCGCCGGTTCCACGCTGTGCGGATCCACTCGCGCATTAGGGCCTCGTCCATGTACCCCTTCTCGTTTACGCGGACGACGACATCCCGCGGGAAGGCCTCCTTCGGCAGCGTCTTCCGCTTAAAGATTGTAACAACCGATGTGGACGCAGTAGCAGCTTTTGCAAGATTGCTTTATTGCACAGAATACAAGGGTTTATGAAGGTACGGTGCATCGCTTATCAGCACACGTGCGATGGGTTTCAACACGGCAGACATGCGCACAAGATAGCGAATCAGTCACGTCACTGTTATCACAAAGATGATGAACGGGGGCAACTTTCTGCCGTCGGCCGTGCAGGAAAGCATCACGGTGAAGCGCGAATGCTCGATTCCGGTCGACAGCAGCTTCACCTCCTTTGCCCCGCGTTCACAGACTGTTGTGGACGACCGAATGTCGAACCACACCGGCGTTTCGTCGGCGTTGCCGATCTGGCCGAACACGTAGCCATGCTGCCGCCGGAGGCTATTCACGTAGAGCTGAAAGTCTATCAACTTGTCCTCGTTCTCCTCCGGCATCTTCTGGCAGATTGACGTGCGCCGTCGAAGAGCAAACCCTTTGCGTCGCATGAAGCGGCGGAACCAATAAATGGACCCCTTGAATTCTTCCCTTGACAGACCGCCTTCACGGGCGAGCTCGACGGCTTTTGTGCGAATGAGCTCCGCACTCACTGGCAGGGACCTGGCACGGTACTCGCGGATGAAATCCGCCACTTTGTCCTCGAGTTCCGGGTGCACAGCTGCTCGGCGACCGCGAAACGACGTCTTCCCTGCGTTACACACCGACAGTTTGGATTTCTGGTTGCGCCAGTACCTGACGCTTTTCTCAGACATTCCAAACTGCCGCTGCGCCGACATGTTGCCATTCGCTTCCGCGAATTCAATAACTTTTCTTTTAAAACGCGGCGGTGAACAGGCGCCGCGTCCCGGTATTCATAGCTGGCCACAGAGCAAGGTCACCACTCGCTAGGAACACGCTGAACAAGAAAAGAAAAATGGCCGTCGAGCGTCGGCCTATGGAGGCGATGCCGATGCTGATGCCCAAGAAGCATGCGACGCTCCCTGTTGCCAGACGATCACTCGATTTGTGCCAAGAGCCGGTATATATGTCGAGGGGCGACTTTTTAGTGACATTTTTTGGAAAAAAATCTCGGCCTATATTCCGCACTATACTAGGTGAATTACTCGCGAGGGACCCTGATCATGAGAAAAAAATTTATAGAAGAATAAAATTGGGCTGGAGTGTATACGGCAGGTATTACCAAATCCTCACTGGGAGCTTACCACTGTCGTTGAAAAGAAAAGTCACAGGCCTGCGCGGCACACGCAGCGCAGTCACAGCGTAAGATGGTGGATCGTCTTAAGAGTAGCAATTTCGGCACCGCGCACAACAGGGTCTTCGCAGCAAAGCCTCTTTGCCTTGATTTGACGAGAGCGATCTCAACTGTCCGCCCGGCGTCGACGGCAAGCTGCGGTTTGTAATGCTCGCTGCACTGCAGTCTGCGGAGCCCGATGATGCTTGGTTGTAGCCGCGCACGTAGCTCTACGATTCGCTTCAGCAGCGGTTCGTACTTTGCGAGGAGACATCATAACGTGTACCAAAGTAGGTACCGACAATACGTTGCGCACATCTCACATCGAAATCCCGTTTATTGCGCGCCTCGTCTGAATCGCATCTCGTCGTCTGCGCCAGTGCATGCGGCTTTTGCAGGAGCCTCAACTAGATGGCGCCGCCATACTTGTGAAAGCTCGGGTCGCCTGCGCCTGTGCGCCTGCCTAGGGCGCTTTTATATGGCCTTTTTCTGATGCTGGATACAAGCGCTTGCGTGGCTCAGTCGTAAAGTATCCGACTCCCATGCAGCGGGCCTGGCTTCGATCCCGGCGGAGACCGGGTACTTTTTTTTGCATTTCGGACGATAGCGGTTACGCGGCGGCGGCGGCGGACAACAACGCGAATAGAAACGGCTATTAGAATGAGCCCAGACCGCTTACGCTGTAAAATTGTACAATCATTGCATTCTACCGGTGCTAACATATGGGGCAGAAACTTGGAGGTTTAGCAAAGAAGCTTGAGAACAAGTTAAGGACCGTACAAAGAGCCATGGAACGAAAAAAAAAATGTCGCAGCTTCACCCGAAAGGCGAAGCATCAATGGCAATAGCAACTTAGTAGAGAGCTATACGCAGTAAGGATAGTGGTTTTATCAGCTGTATTGACCCTTTTCGCAGCGATCCCGTTGGCACTGCCATATTTGATCACGTGGTGACGCGTCCATTGCTTGCCTCAACTGCCTCCGTTGCCTCCTTGTTTACAATGGAAGTGTATGACGCCGGCGCCCGGCTTAGAAAACCTCTGTTTTCAGAGATATCGTAGACGGTGACTAGGTGGACGACACGAAGCTTTGATCACAGTTTCAGAGAACATGCAAAAGCGTTTTCGGAGCTGATTAAGCTATGTCCAAACTGCGCAAGTAGCGTATATGGTGCTTGTTCTAAAAGCGGGGCTAAATATATATTCCAAGCTATCCCAGCCTTCCGATTATGAATTCAGTCAGG
This sequence comes from Dermacentor silvarum, assembly GCF_013339745.2. Taxonomy (NCBI): domain Eukaryota; kingdom Metazoa; phylum Arthropoda; class Arachnida; order Ixodida; family Ixodidae; genus Dermacentor; species Dermacentor silvarum. Next base: position 216,532,321 of record NC_051157.2, read on the forward strand.
ATTAGTGGGTTTTGCTCTTTGTTCTTTATTCGGCAAATATTTTGAAGCAGTGGCTTGTCAGTTTCTGACTCAGTGAAGTTCCTCGGTGCAGCCACTATCTGATTATTTCTGCTTAATCGCTCGCGGATATGGTCAGTTCCGATAGATTTGTTCTTGCTGCGCACAATGCTTGAAACGTAGCTCTTTTGTACATTGTAATACCTTGTAGCAAATGTATATTACAGCTAGTAACTCGCTTACTCTGTGGACCGTCATGAAACATTCCGCTTCGTCCATTCGTGCGCCATAGGCTCCGTACAGTGAACAGGCGGCGCTGCTGCGCAGCAGCGGTGGCGCGATGCTCAGCGTCGCATGTGGCGGGCGGCGCGAAACTGGGAAGGGGGGAAGACCGCGAGATTTCGGAACTACGTATACACGCTTCCGAAAGCCGCACGTATATCCGCGATCCGCCTTCTTTTTTTGTGCGTGTGTGTACGTGAAAGTACAAGCGTGGCCCTCTGTGATGGCACAAATAGTTTTTGCGGGGTTCAGGCCTATTAAAGGAATAGACGATTACTTTCACGGTGCCGCGTTAACCAGCGGAGACAAGCTCTACGCTGCTTCGCATGTTGCTTGTGTGAAAGAAGTGGACGGCGTGGACGATCACGCGAACTGCCGTTCGCAACAGGGAAAGTAAGTAAACGACGTCATCCTTCACGTGAGTAAAGCTTACTGTTATACTAAAATTGAAGTCACTAAACTGGCACCCTGAAAACATTGTAGTTGACCGATTTTTAATCGACGCCTCACTGTTCGCAATACATGCCTCATTTCGCTCCGGCGCGTTGTACGCCGCGGCCTATCATTTGATGCCCCTGTGACACTGTTACTTTAGATTGTCATACAGCTCGATCTGGACCGCGTGCAGCTACACGCTCACTCGTAGGCTGTCGTCAGCACAATCATGTCGAGTGAGCTAAACGATTCGGATTGTTGGATCGTGTGGAAGTGACCATGCTGTCCTCGTTGACTCGTTTGGGACCCAGTCGGAGCCACCTGCTGCGCTGATAAACGAGATTTATTAACTAGGCGATCTTAATTTACATGACGCGAATGTTCGTTTTTCATCATGTACAATGATCGAGGCTCATTAGGCCCCTCTCACAAGATACGATTTCGCTTACGAATTCCTTTCCTTACATACGCGCTTTGCTTTTACAGTGATACATCGCAAGTGTATATCACAAGAAACCGCGCCTCTCAAGCGCCAGCGGCCGAAACGAGGATCGTTGAATTAGTGCTCGCCAGCACAAAATAGGCTTCCTTGGCATAAAATATTGCTCATCGCACATGCCAGTGCTATGCTGATCATACCGAATGCTAAGACAACGGCAAGCAGTCGCCAAATCAGCAAAGTCGTGACAAATTTCTTTTAAATGTTCAGCAGCTGGCCATGGCCGCTGGCGTCGCACAACGAGCTGTGAAACGCGCATGTGCAGCACGCTTTACAGAACAAAACCTTCTCACAAATATCAAAGAAGCTGACTTACTTTACTTTCCTCACAGCTGCGATTCATTTCTTTCGCCGTTCGATCTCATAAGATTTGCCAAGAAACCTGTACAACTTTATCCCGGGCTGGCCTTCGTGGTTGTGACAGCCCTTTACGCAGCAGTATCGCCGGTTCCACTTGCCTTTTTTTTTCACCTCCGACGCTTGCCGATGAAGCGCATGCCATTGCACCGTCGCAAGACGTATGAAAAAAAAAGGAGGCTGGTGAACAAAGCAAAACGGCTTCAACCGTGGCCGAGACGAAATGAAGCGCGCGGGAACGAATACTCATCGAGCCGGCCGAGCTGCGGCGCCCACTTCCCAACACTGTTGCGTCGCTGCGCCTGATGGCGCCAGAGCAGCCGCAAACTCGACTGTACGGAGCCTATAGCTGTAGTGCGTCATTTATTGTGTGTATACAGTGCGCATATATTCAAGTTTGCGCCCATTCACTTATTCTTGATACGTCGGCGATAGAGTGGGCTAAGTTTTCCTGCCATTTGGGACAGATGTGTATAGATAACGTGGGCGAAATTTACTATGACAGGAAGCGGCGCTAGCCCCTTTGTCATTGTTTAACGAGTGGTACTAACTCTTGCCGACGTTCTGGGGATGAAGCCCTTTCTTTGAAGGTTAGCGATACAAGGCTGGTGGATGAGCAATTTTTTGTATCCTCGAGGAAAGCCGTACATCACAAAGTGCCGGTAGCACGTTCGGACAGTTGCAGCAGCGGTCCGCGAACTTGGCCACACAGATTCATTCTAGTCCTTAACATGCCAGTAACTATTTTTTCCAGCCAACTACTGCACACGTCTTCAATCCACACAATCTGCATGATTGGAGCACAGTGTGTAAGCGAAAACTCAGTTGTATTTCCGACAACTCATGGCACAGAAGCAAGGTAGAAGCAGTAATGGTTTCGTATTCGTGCGCGGTCGCTGAGGAGAGGGATGGCGCGCCGCCGTGAGCGCCATCTCGTTTCTGTAAAACAAACTGCTCAGCGAAAAGGGTCAATATGTTAAGGATGAAGAGGGTATCGCGAGTGCACTGCGGCACGAGTTCGATGAAGAGGTGATCTATTTCGGGGACGTCTAGCGGGTGGGAGATGGTAGTGAGCGCACGGCGTACGAGGAATGCGACCCGATGGCACGTAGGAGACATGGGGATGATGGGCACGTAGCTTGGTAGGGTGAGAGGATTGGAGGGCCCTTGCAGCGCGAGCACGTCGGGGCCGTCTGCCCGAGCTAGGAACTGGTGAACCAGCCCCCGCTTGGAGCCAAAGCATCGACAGTTTCAGTGCCAGATGGTGAGGCTAGTGCGTGGTCTAGCCATTACTGAGGGTGTAGTTTGCAGCGGAAGGGTCGAGAGGGTGCGGACCTTGGCCTTCTTTTTAGGCCGCGCGGCAGCACAGGCTGTCCCGTGGAGGGCCTCTTGCTCCTTAAATCGCTCGTCAATTTGGCGAACAAATTCACCTAGACGGCTAGTGAGGTTGGAGAATTGTTGGGTGAAGGCTTGGATGGCCGTCTGCAATGCGGCCTGAATTTTGGCCTCCACGAGTTGATCGAATTGGGGGGGGGGGGGGTAGGGCTACCCCCCCTACCCCCCCCCCCCCCCTAGGAGGTAGTGGGAGTTGCGGCCCTCTTCTTGGCCGGAGGTTCGCGAGTAGGAGGAGAAGATGGTAGGGGAGGGAGTTTATGAGCAGCCGAGATCATTGTCACCGGGGTAGGGGTGTGGACCTGCAGGAAGACATGCAGCTGCGACTGAAGGCGTTGGTTGGTGGTGTAGAGGGAGGTGAGCTGTGCGCGGACATGCAACATTTCCTTACAGAGCGAGTTCGCGGAGTCCTTGGAGGCTACGCCTGCCCAGCTCACCTCACTGGTGTGGCGGCGGGGTTCCTGTGCAGGTGGTTTTGGAGGGACTGGAAGTGGGGGTTGCCTGAGTCCCGTCCAGGAGTGGGATCAGGCCATGGGCTTGGTACGATTGGAGGGCTGTTTCAGTGCGGCAGGCTGCAGCACCGGGAGGGACTCCAGGGTGAGCTGCAGGGCCTGAGGCTTGCGGGTTATGGAGCGGCTGCGATGTTGGGGTGGAGCTTGATTGGTGAGAGCCTGGTTGGCGGTTGCCTCGGCGGCCCGCCTGGCATCCCAGTACCTCTTCTTGACGAGTATGGGGTGCGGTAGCGGGCCTTGCTGGTTCTGTCCGCCATCAGGTGTGCTTTGCTGCAGATCTTGCAGAGCGGCGTGCAGGCGTCGTCTTCGGCGGGGGGGGGGGGGGGGGGGGGGGGGCGTCTACTTCGTCACAGCCGGGGCAGCGGCGTTGCTTGGGAGCCGGGCACACATCCGCACGGTGGCCGAGTGCGCCGCAGTTAAGGCAGTGCTCGATATTCTTTTTAAAGATGTAGTACCTATATAGTACGAAGGAGTAGTAGATGTGCTTGGGCGCCCAGTCTTGTTCGAAAATGATGATGATGGACTCCGCGGAGCCTATGCGTCTAAAGTCGATGATGGGAGGGTTCTGCTCGCGATTGAGACGATCCTGAATGCCTTCGTAAGAGTGGGCGAGAGGGACCCTGTGAACCACACTGCGGGCGCAGTCTTCCGGGGCTGCTTGGTAGGAGTAGTCGTAGGCAGTGTCTTTGATGGGCACGGACTTGATGGCGAGGTAGTGGTGTCGGCGTTGCGGGTCGGGAGTGTTTATGAGGACGACGTGTTGGAGGGTGTTGATACTTACGGTGTCTGGCTTGGCCTCTTGGTGTCCAAGGCGGGCTGCTTGCAGAATGGCATCGCGAAGCGCAACGCCGTTCACGGTCCGAAGGTTGAGGCCGCCACGGGGACGGAGGATGATTTTGTGATCGTCGATGGGTAGCTTATGGTGGCGTAGGGCAGAGAGTTGGGGCGGCCGGGGCCGGTGCCTCGCCAGAGCTTGAGGCGTAGATGGCTGCATACATTTCTCGGCAGTGGCGGAATTCGGAGTAATGGTGGAGCGGGAGTTGCGAGTCGAGCTAGGATGAGTTGGCTAGGATGAGTTTATCCGGTCGGAGGGGGCAAAGTCGGGTTTCCTCCACGCCTCGTATGCCCGGTTTCGATTCCCGCCCAGATCAAAATTTACCTATTTTTCTTTTCAAAGGGATTAGTTTACTTTGTTTACGTGAACCTGCCTGCTAAATTTGTCATCAATTCGAGAATTTTTTACGTGTTTTTACTCTTTGCCGTCGGCCATTTTATGTAGCGTCATTCGGTCACGCCGCCGACAACTACGGGTTTTCGCGTAATGGGGCATATAATGCGCATTAAAAAAATGGAAAGGAATCGGCCCCAACACGGAGCCTTGCGGCACACCAGACGTAGCAGCAACATCAAATGAGCAACTCCCATTCAAAACAGCTCTTCGACGTACTTGCTTAACAACACGGAGTTACAGCCTGTATATTCATAAAGGTATTCACGTGTTCATAGTACCGCTAACCTATTCCACCTGGTGAACATATTACCGCTAATCTTACTTGGCATATCTACATTAGTAACAATGCGGATCGAACGTTGGTTAATTGGCTCCTGTACACTTATAATGCCACCATCCTCTCTCATGTTGTTGCTATAGAAAACACTAATAGGAACAAAATTTGAGTATACATCCAATATGTGAAATTCCATTGTATTTATTACCTCATTAGAACTCAAATTACTCCACTTGTTTTATATGTTCAACTTATGATAGAATAGCTACTCTAACCCCAAATAAAACTAAACTCGAATTTGTAACCCGTAAACTGATACAGTCGAACCCGATATATCGAATCTGAAGGGGATCACAAAAAGTTCGTTATATAGGTAATTCGATATATAAAATTATAGGCCCTCAGGTAAATGGTGGCTTACCGATTAGTGCATCCGAGAGCCGCTAACTTACTGCACGCAACTCGGGGAAAAAAAGCAAGCACACTTTATATACCAAAAAAAAATTGCTGGTTCACTTTCAACTTTATTGAAAAGTCCAAGCTGATTCTTTTCTTTACACTTGTAGCGGCCATCGCTTGCGGAAAATAAACTCGTGAATAGGCACTCAACCCACACGAAGACGCCTCGAAAATCGGATAGAAGGAATGTTGACGTCCGAGGTAGCATGCAGGCTAGCCAAATAGCTCGACGGGGCTCAACTGACTGCACTATCTCTTCTCCACCTCCAGGTGCCAGAGTACCTCAAAGTGTACACAGAAGTGCACTATGAGGTCTTCTGCGTGGCGCCGCGTTCGATATATCGAATGTGCTGGTGAACGAGCGTTCGGTATACGCGTGCACCAGGTCTATACACTTGCATGCAATTTTTAAGGGGATTTTACAGCTGTTCGATATACAGAATAATTCGTTATAACTTGGCTTGATATATCCGCGTACGACTGTATCTCCGTCACAACATATATGGCATCGTATTGATCAGCTGTACAAAATACTTATCAAATTTAGTCACATTACCTTCCTTCAGCTCTTTCTGGCCTCGCCCAGCCTTTGAATAGTATCGCCTCCCCAATAGGAATCCTAAAGTGTACTAATAAACACAAGTTTCATGCAACATCAACTAGCGTACGTTGTGTAATTACTTACTGTAATTACTATGTTCCTTTTAAATTCTTTGTAAGGTCAGGTAATATGGTGTAATTGTAAAGCTGCCATCGTCGTACGCACTGAACTTTTTTCCACGTACCACCAGCTAAAATTATATGATTAGAAACTTACTTTTTAATCATTGCATTATTTGTTTAATCTGCTCAACCCACTTCCTTCCACAATGCCTTCGAGTGCTGACGGCGCAAATAAATAAATTATTAAACTCTAAAAAATATTTCTTGGATGAGAGGTGGTCACCTCCTGCAATGTTTCATCCTCATCATCAGACTATATTTATGTCCATAGCAAGACGAAGGCCTCGCCCAGCGATCTCCAATGACCCCTATCCGGCGATGTATAAAATATGTGCAATATTTAAAGCTACATAGTTTACCACTACGTAACTAATCTCAGTTATTCTTCTGAAATAACTAGTCAGTTGTTCCTCTTAGCCGCTTATTTTGTCTGTGCATGAAAGTCTCTCGTTTTATTTGCTCAAATGACAACCTAATTAACAAGCTTTTGAAACTTATATCGCTTTGGTAAATAAGTTACTATGTGTTTTTGGACTCACGCGCTAAAATAAAAACGTACATTGCTTTATAAATGCAGTGGAAGAAATTGCCGCGAAAAGACGAAGCCGTGTAATACATTTGAACTTTCCATTACATGCCTATAGCCAGGAAGTTTATGCAACCAAATGATTGTGTATTATTACATTCTCAAATTCCTACGGCATTTGCCCTATGTGGAGAAGCCAGTTTAACTTTTAAATGATTCACAATTCGACTTTGTGATGTTTCGACCATATATTCGATAGAGAGAAATGTGCATGACCAATAGGAACATATGTTGGAGGCTCTAATTCTTATCAAATTTTGCAAAATAATCTGTGTTTACCAACTGAACAGCACATTTCTACCCTGGAACAGATAGGAAATTTAAATGAATCACATGCATCAAAGTTTGCAGTGCGAGTATTATGAAGTACAGTTTCAGTTTTATTTCTTTCAATTTATGATATATTGTTATGAGCCAGTTGTCCGGCGGACAAAGACGACGCTGAAGTAGGGATGATAATATCGATGAACGATTAATCGATTAATCGACTAAAAGTACGCCGCAAAACGATTAATTGTCATCGACGTCTACCTTTAATTTAATCGGTTTAATCGATTAAAGCAGTTCGATTAATCGTTTTCCAGACGGTGACTAAAGTGGCGTGAAAATTTTGAAATCGTACTATAGAATGCGGAGTACGAGCAACGGCAGCGCGGCTGCGAAGACAGGGCGACTATTGACTGTTTTCCCGAGTCCTGCCGAGCTGGCCAAGCGCTTCCCCGCTTTACGCACGCGTCACACAAGGTGCCTGGGGCCGGAGTGACGCCGCCCCAGTGGAGGAAGAAATGAACTAGGAGAGAGCATTACGTGAGGCTGCAAGTCTTGGCAAGCGAACTCACCGTCAAGCCATTTCTTTCGCTTTTTACCTCGCAGTATATAGTCAGCACGTGACCCTGAGAGACAACGTATTGGTTCGCAGTAGTTTCAAATGGGTGCGCTCCCGTTCAGCTGCCCTGCACCCGGCAGCATTAAACCTACCACGCGCTCTGATGTGGCGATCACGTGTTGCGCCGTTACTTCATGTCAGTCGTGCTGCGATGATATCTTTTAATTTCTCCTTCCTCCATGCCCACCCTCCTCAGTAAGTGCCATTTTTAACATGCAGGGTGTTCATTTTTAAGTCTTACGGAATTTTTAGAAATCGCCTGTGGCAGGTAGCGTAATTTTTATCATTGAGCTGGGTTATTCGATGAGGCGGACATTAGCACGAGAAATCGAAACACATATTCAACTAATTAACAAAAATCACTAATTAACTTTAGTTTTTACTTTACGACACATATTGCAATTTACGAATTGTAGCCGGTGAGCTTGTCAGGCGTATCCACTTGGAATGAATTTACAGAATGACACCAGCTTCGTGATATGCACCATCGTATACTCGCCGTAAAAATGCACTATTGGTCCACTTACTTTTTTACCAAAATGCATTGAAGCACAAAAGTAACTGGAACGCCCATGTAATTCGTCCCACCCTTTGAGACATATCTCGAAACTGGTGTCATCCTGGAAATTCATTTCAAGTAGGTGCGTCTTGCAAACTGACCGCTACAATTCGTAAATTGCAATATGTGTCGTAAAGTAATTAACTAAGAAGTTCATTAGTCAATTTTTGTTAATTGGTTGAATATGTCTTTCGATTTCTCGTGCTACTGATGTCCGCCTCTTCGAATAACCCAACTCAACGATAAGAATTATGCTACCTGCAACAGGCGATTTTTAAAAATTCCGTAAAAGTTAAATATTGTCACGTAGTAGTGACGGTGAAGGAAACAGTCGCAAAGCTGTGAATGACGAAACAGATGTTTTATTGGGCGAACCTGTGCCCACAAAAGCAAGTTGCACTCGAAGCACAACGATAGCGGCGAACACAGTCGGCGATCGTCGAAATCTGATCAGCGGCGAAACGCGTCGGCTTTTATACATAAGTCATCGAAGGTTCCAGGGCGACCCCATCGAAGCACTGGGGTCGCCCTGGTGCCCGCGTGTCTTCCAGAAAGTACAGCGGTGAGCACTGTTAGGGTGAACACGCGAGCGCGTGGCCGACGGCACTGTCAGCGCCCCGTTACGGTCATCACTGGAAACATTGCGCATGCGCATCACGCCTTCCGCGAAATAATTGTTCCACCGCGCGCATGACGTCATGAATGCACTTGTTCGTCGTCTGCTAGCCGCATTTTTGTTTTCTAAGCCCATGCATCCTGCATTTTAAGATTTCTTTAAACATCTGTGCTTGAACAGAACAAGACAAAAAAAAACTTGTATATCTATGGGAGCGTGTCTATTCGTTCCCTTCAAAGTTGTTGTGCATGCAACGCCGTATATAAAACAACCAAACATCTTTCGCAGCCGTTCATTCTGTCGCCAGATCGTATTATGGCTAGGGTTCCCGATGATGAACGGCGCTCAATTGTCGATCTTTCCCTGAAAGGTTATTCCCAGCGGTATATTGGCGCTTTAGTTAATAGTCCCCTGAAGACTGTGAACAGGATAATTCAAGCCTACAAGTATGAAGGTCGCATTCAGGATGCACCCCGCGCGCCCCGCCCTAAAGCTACCACAGACGATGAAGACGCCCTCATAGTTGCAGCTGCTGTTCGTAACCCTTTCTTGCCAGCCCCAGCAATACGCGAGGACTTGGATTTGGACGTTTCGGACACCACTGTTCGACGTCGCCTGCGTACTGCGGGCCTTCGCAGTCGCGTCGCAACACAGAAGCCACTACTAACGGCGGCAAACAAGGACGCACGACGGCAGTTCGCTGAGCTGCACGAAGCATGGACATCAGAAGAGTGGGGTCGCGTCATCTTTTCGGATGAGTCGACGTTTTCGACGCGACAAGACCAAAGATTGCGTGTTTGGAGACTACCAGACACACAGTGAGGCAAACTTCCTGCTTTGAAAAGCAATTGTTTTAGTTAACGTCACAATGCCACGCAGGAACGACCCGGACAACGTGCAAGGTGTTTCTGCCAGTGGGAGATTGAGTGTGAACGTGTGGGGTGCTGTTTCAAGATATGGTTTAGGGCCCCTGCAACGTATACGTGGACACTTATCGTCGGAACAATACTGCAACATTTTGAACAATGTGCTGTTGCCATATGCGAGCAGTTTATTCCCAGACGGTGATTACCTGTTCCAACAGGACCGGTCACCGATACACACGGCGCGGGCTGTCAAGGAGTTCCAGGCGGAGCAGCACATGCAGCTACTGGAATGGACTCCGAAAGGAGCGGACCTGAATGTGATAGAAAACGTGTGGGGCCGTCTGAAAGCTTCTTTGGCAAGGAAGCCCCTTTATTCCGCGACTTCGGACCAGTTGTGGCCGCAAGTCAGCAACGAGTGGGAAAGGCTGAAAGCCGATCGGGAATATGTTCGATCACTTTACGACTCGTTACCGTCCAGAATAGCTGCAGTGTTGCTGTAAGTGGTCACATGACTCGCTATTAGATTTGCTCATGTTTTTATATTTGTTCTCATGGTCTTGTTTAACTTGAATTGCAAAAGTGCAATTTTCTTGAATAAAAAGTTTAATAATTATCCCTCTTACACTCACTTTTTTCCTTCACGCGCCAATCTTCAATCCAGATGGACCTTGAAATGCAGAAGGTATCAGCTCAGCGAACAAAAAATGCGGCTAGCAGACGACGAACAAGCGTATCGATGACGTGATGCGCGCGGTGGAAAGAGTGTTTCGCAAAGCACATGCTGCGCATGTGCAATGTTTCCAACGATGGCTGTTACGCGGCGCTGATAGTGCCGTCGGCCACGCGCTCGCGTGTTCACCCTAACAGTGCTCACCGCTGTACTAGACAATTTGCGTCGCTCATACAATCAGATTACATAAGCGTCCGTGACAGTAGACAACGGATAGAAGCTTCGATAACGTTCGAGAAACTTCCGTCCTGCGCCCTGCGCCGAGCGATAACGTTTAACATTTGTTAGCCGGTGAAAAGCGGTCACCGGGGAAAGATAAACAAGTAGTACACGTGTTAATATGAACACCCTGCCACTAGTCCCTAGTGGCAATTATAGTTGACCTCTAACAAATTAAACATTGTTCTTTATCAAAGTTTATACGCTTGTATTTCTTATCCTGGTTCCACCTTTCAAACGTTAAATAGGTAAAATAGGTGAGTAGGTAACTGTGTTTCAGCCTTTTTAAAGCGCCCGAAAAAAAGTCGATTAATCGATTAATCGCCGAAAAAACCCCGCATCGA